>NW_024598782.1:0-25367 GCF_004379255.2 Salvia splendens
CAAAATACGTCCAAGACATTTCCCATTTGCAGCTGTGAGATCAGAACATTGTCCAACAGAATAAGAAAAATTTTCTTAAACCACTCACCACCATCTAGATCATTATCAAGTTGCTCTTGCAAATCAGTTGGGTTTATTGAAATTTTGTCCTTCTTCTTAGCATTTACAATGGTCTTTATAACATCATTTACGCCATGCTTCTTTTCCCTATTTATCCTCAGATCTCCTCTTGGCAGTCCCTAGGTAGCATGCACATCCTCCTCGATGATGTGTAATGGTTGATCATCAATAAGTTTTATTCTGGAGCAGTTGTCTTGATTAAAATTTTCGAGGAGTGAAAATGTCATTTTAGCAGGAATACTTCTGATCTTCAAATGTACAAGCTGCCCAAACCCCATCTCTTCCAGAGCAGCTATTTGTTTTGAGTTCATTTTCTCAATGGCATCAACAAGAACTTTCACCCCTATCTTTACAACTAGTTTAGGTCTTCTTATTTTAAACTGTTCAACAGAAACCATTGTTCTCTTTCCTTTAGCATGTCTTTGTCTCTTTCTAACAGGCTGTTCTTCTTCGTCATTTTTTGTGACCTCCCACGCTTTGAGGCTGGAAGACATAATACAAAAAAATTGGTCAAATTCATGAATACACTCTTAACATAGTTCAAAATTATACATGAATGACTCTGCCATATACATAATATATTTCACTAAGATACTAAATAATTAAATAACTCACTCTGTGGTTTTTTTTTTGTAGCCTATCATGTTTATTCTTAGACCTCATTTCAGGAGAAGTTGTAGTAACTTGTTTTCGAGGTCCACCTTCCCGATTCTTTGACCTTATTTCAATAGAAGCTGCAGTAAGTTGTTGAGGTCTATCCTCCCGATTCTTAGACCTTTTTCCGGATGCAGCAGCTTTATGGATATGAGAAAAAAAATCACTATAACAAAATATCAAAGAAACATCACTCTAACCTTAGAACCACATCACTGTAACAATGTTTTTACTTCACTGATGTTAATAAAATACATCACTATAGCAAAAACTCAAAGAAACATCACTCTAACCCTGGAACACATCACTATAACCATGTTTTCACTTCAATGATGTTAATAAAATACATCACTATATCAAAAGATCAAAGAAACATCACTCTAACCCTGGAACACATCACTATAACCATGCTTTCACTTCACTGATGTTAATAAAACACATCACTATATCAAAATATCAAAGAAACATCACTCTAACTCTGGAACACATCACTATAACCATGCTTTCACTTCACTAATGTTAATAAAATACATCACTATATCAAAATATCACAGAAACATCACTCTAACCCTGTAACACATCACTATAACCTTGCTTTCACTTCACTGATGTTAATAAAACACATCACTATATCAAAATATCAAAGAAACGTCACTCTAACCCTGGAACACATTACTATAAACATGCTTTCACTTCACTGATGTTAATAAAACACATCACTATAGCAAAAAATCAAAGAAACATCACTCTAACCCTGGAACACATCACTATAACCATGTTTTTACTTCACCGATGTTAATAAAATACATCACTATAGCAAAAAAATCAAAGAAACATCACTCTAACCCTGGAACACATAACTATAACCATGCTTTTACTTCACTGATGTTAATAAAATACATCACTATATCAAAATATCACAAAACATCACTATAACCATGCTTTCACTTCACTGATGTTTACAAAATACATCACTATAGCAAAAACTCAAAGAAACATCACTCTAACCCTGGAACTACATCACTATAACCATGTTTTCACTTCACTGATGTTAACAAAATACATCACTATAGCAAAAAATCAAAGAAACATCACTCTAACCCTGGAACTACATCACTCTGACCACAGAAACTACGGTTGTATAAATCACTCTAACCACAGAAACTATGGTTGTATAAATCACAATACACGAAAATATTGTATATTAAAATTAAAAAAATAGTATGAATGACTCACAGTCGGAACCTTGGTGTATACAACCGGAACTTCCGGTTGCATTTTTTTTCGTACGTTCAAAAGCTACAAAAAAATTCAAATCTAATACAGTTCTAAAATCAAACCTACAAATAAATGTTAATCAATAGGAAATTTACATTTTGAAAAATCTCTTTGATTTGTAGTCATCGTGTTCGGCGAAGGACTGGATGTTGACGACTGGATAGCGACGGCTACGGCGACGGCTACGGCGATGCGACGGCTACGGATGGCGATGGCTACGGCGAAGGCGACAGCGAGGTTGAATCGCGATTTAATTTTGCAGAAGAGAGAAGAGGAGATTAGGTAAAGAACGCGGGTTCTTTCTCAAATGAATTGAATTTTCCAATGACGTAATTTTGGCTGCAATGACCATTATACCCCCGCCTTGTTATTGTGGAGTAAATTTAAGATTGAGGGAACTAATTTCTCCTTAAATTCGAAAATTACATGTATTAATACTAGCTCTTGATTTTCTTGATCTTGTGGCTATGATTTGTTCTCTAGTTATGTAGTTAATGGGCACTTGCCCTATATATATATATAGAGAGGTGTGATCAAATACAAACTCTCTATAATACAAACTATATAAACTGATGTCAACGGAGTCTACAAATTCTGTCAATGGGGACTGATGTCAACAGGGGCTGATGTCAACAGAGTGTACAAATTCTGTCAACGGGGGGGCTGATGTCAACAGAGTATCATTCTATCCGGAAAAACTATCATTTTTATAAGGTTTCTGTAATTTTATCCGCTTAGATTATCATTTTATCAGGTAAAAGTATCATTTTATTACACAAAAATGTCATTTTATACACCAAAAATACCTATCATTCTATCGACTGAAAGTATCATTCTACCCGGCAAATTTATCATTCTATCAGCTGAAAGTATCATTCTATCCGACAAAACAATCATTTTATGCAGTAAACCTAACATTTATAAGCTAAAAGTATCATTTTATCAACTCAGAGTATCATTCTATCCGGCAAAACTATCATTCTATGCAATAAACCTATCATTTTATCATTTTATCAGTCAGTCAAAAGTATCATTTTATCAACTCAGAGTATCATTCTATCCGGCAAAACTATCATTCTATGCAATAAACCTAATGTAATCGGCACAATACATAATATACAAATCTACAAAGCAGTAAACGTATCATTTTATCAACTCAAAGTATCATTTTTATAAGGTTATTGTCATTTTATCCGCTTAGATTATCATTTTATCAGGTAAAAGTATCATTTTATTAAACAAAAATGTCATTTTATACACCAAAAATACATATCATTCTATCGGCTGAAAGTATCATTCTACCCGGCAAAACTATCATTCTATCGGCTGAAAGTATCATTCTATCCGGCAAAACTATCATTTTATGCAGTAAACCTAACATTTATAAGCTAAAAGTATCATTTTATCAACTCAGAGTATCATTCTATCCGGCAAAGCTATCATTCTATGCAATAAACCTATCATTTTATCATTTTATTAGTCAGTCAAATGTATCATTTTATCAACTCAGAGTATCATTATATCCGGCAAAACTATCATTCTATGCAATAAACCTATCATTTTATCATTTTACGTGATATTTGGCGAAATTCAGAAATTAAAGGAGGGAAATGACAATTTTACCCCCGCGCTTTTTTTATGAAGTAAATCTAAGTTTGAATCTCAAAACTATCATTCTATGCAATAAACCTATCATTTTATCATTTTACGTGATATTTGGCAAAATTCAGAAATTAAATGAGAGAAATGACAGTTTTACCCCCGCGCTTTTTTTTATGAAGTAAATCTAAGTTTGAATCTCAACCGCATGATTAGAAATATGTGTGGTCTAGATTTGGTTATAGGGTTATTACGATATTTAGGGGTTATCATATGATCACGACTCTATATATATATATAGGGATGTATTCATTTCCTTTTTTCCATATTTCCTCCTATTTCCTTCTTAATCTTAATCGTTGATCTTTGAAATCCTATGGCCTATATTCAGCCGTATAACCAATTAATTTAATGATTAAAAATAGTGTAAAGGGATAAATTGGAACTCAATATTGTAGTTGGTTATGGTAATTCCTTAATTTACGTTGAAGAATATCTGCACGGTTATTCTTATCTACAATATGCTCCAGACGTTAATTCATCCAATCTTCCTTCGCCGCAATTGATTTTGCTCATCACTGTTTGGAATTTTCGGATATCCATTCACGCGTCGTCGTCGTTAATTTTGTTTGTTGAAGGTGTCGTAGAGATCGGTGTTCTGTCAATTATGGAAGAAGGTCATTAAGATACGTCTTCCTTTTGTTTATGTATCCATTGTGTTAATATCAATTAAGTTATGTCCGATTAGTCGCTCGTTCTTGAGTACATCCGATTACTCTGATAAAACGATACTTGTGTATTTATCGATTTGGTATAAACATTGCGCCCAATGCTTAGTAGTTGTTCTAGACGATTCGTTTAATGGTGTAGGTTTGCAATTCTGGGCGATAGGTGTGTAACATAGAGTGTGAAACGTAACCAATATGGAGGACCGCGTGTATGAATCAATTTTTGAGGGTGTAGATATAGACGTGGTTAGGCTAGAAGATTAACAACATACGAATAATGCACCATATAGTAAGGAATAATGGATATTATTGAATATATAATGATCAAGATGTGAAATGCAATGCATACGTTAAAGATGTACACCGTGTTTCATTTTTTGGCACACACTTCTTGTTTCTCCTAAGGGTTTAATAAGTTTATGGGATAGGGTTTAATAAGTGTATGGGATAGGGTTTAGTACGATGACAGTAATAATGAATTGTAATAAGCAGCGAATAATGCACCAAGTGTAAACGAGTAATGGATATAATGCAATACATACGAACAAGATGTACCGTGTTACGATGTTGACACATGTTTCTTGTTTCCCCCAAGGGTTTAATAAGATTAGGGGCAAGGCTATAGTACGTACACATTAATTGCAAAATGTAAACCGATTCGAATAATGCACCAATTTGTTACCAATAATGGATATTAATGACAGTATAATGCAAACTATGTGAATTGCAATGCATATGAATAAGATGTACCGTGGTACGATGTTTGGCACACATTTCTTGTGTTCCCCCAAGGGTTTAATAAGACTAGGGGCTAGGGTATAGTACGTACACAATAATGATAATGTTTCTAAAAAGCGCTTGTTTGTTCTTGTATGCATTCGCTGATATATTTGATATATTTGCAACAGTAGATGTGCAGTCTATTGCAACCGTTCGTCGACGATTTTCGGGTGTGCCTCGTTTGTGTTTGTTATTAATTGAACAATGGAAGAAGGTACATATCGTTTATGTTCCAACACTGTGTTCGTCGCTTGAAGTTCGTCGCCGGATTTAGTTTTTAAAACAGATGTACATAATTTACATATTGTGTAGTATAATGCGTAGTTTAGTTTCTGTAATGCATTATTTGTGATATGTAATGAACATTTATCCTGGCCCGTTTAATTTAAGTTGTGTCGTGTTTCGATGTTTGGCACATGTTTCTTGTTTTCCCTAAGGGTTTAACAAGCCTAGGGGCTAGGGTGTAGTATGTTCTAAGTCTAAAAAATGTTGTCCAAATACACGAGCTGCAGTAATTCGTCTGGGGTTGCACATGCATAGCGCGTAGTTTTTTTTTAAAACAGATGTACATAATTTACATATTGTGTAGTTTAGTTTTTGTAATGCATTAATTGTGATATGTAATGAACATTTATCCTGACCCGTTTAATTTAAGTTGTGTCGTGTTTCGATGTTAGGCGCACGTTTCTTATTTTCCCTAAGGGTTTAACAAGCCTAGGGGCTAGGGTGTAGTATGTTCTAAGTCTAAAAAATGTTGTCCAAATACACGAGCTGCAGTAATTCATCTGGGGTTGCACATGCATAGCGCGTAGTTTTTTTTTAAAACAGATGTACATAATTTACATATTGTGTAGTTTAGTTTCTGTAATGCATTATTTGTGATATGTAATGAACATTTATCCTGACCCGTTTAATTTAAGTTGTGTCGTGTTTCGATGTTTGGCGCACGTTTCTTGTTTTCCCTAAGGGTTTAACAAGCCTTGGGGCTAGGGTGTAGTATGTTCTAAGTCTACAAAACGTTGTCCAAATACACGAGCTGCAGTAATTCGTCTGGGGTTGCACATGCAAAGCGCGTAGTTTTTTTTTTTAAAACAGATGTACATAATTTACATATTGTGTAGTATAATACGTAGTTTAGTTTCTGTAATGCATTATTTGTGATATGTAATGAACATTTATCCTGGCCCGTTTAATTTAAGTTGTGTCGTGTTTCGATGTTTGGCGCACATTTCTTGTTTTCCCTAAGGGTTTAACAAGCCTAGGGGTTAAGGTGTAGTATGTTCTAAGTCTATAAAACGTTGTCCAAATACACGAGCTGCAGTAATTCTTCTTGGGTTGCACATGCATAGCGCGTAGGTATTTTTTAAAACAGATACATAATGTACATTTTTGTGTAGTATAATGCGCAGTTTAGTTTCTGTAATGCATTATTTGTGATATGTAATGAACATTTATCCTGACCCGTTTAATTTAAGTTGTGCCGTATTTCGATGTTTGGCGCACGTTTCTTGTTTTCTCTAAGGGTTTAACAAGCCTAGGGGCAAGGGTGTAGTATGTACACATTAATAACAACGTTAACAAAGACCGCTTGTTTGAGTTATAAAACTAGTGTTTTGTTATAATCGCGGCTATGGACTATTTTTAATTGATTTACATAATGTACATATTATAAATAATAATGGTTGTCTTAGGTTCATAATGCAATGTTGTAATCAAATAATGCACTTATCTATCTACTGATGAATTTATATCCACTTTTAATATAACATGCATCCAAGAATTCTGGCGCAACGTTTGAGTAAAATAATGCACTTATTTGATTAAATAATGCAGCTCATTGATAGGTCGTATTACTTACAACATTTTAAATAATGATAATTTCTCGGTAAATAATGCAACGTTTTAGTCAAATAATGCACTTATCTGTCTACTGATGAATTTATATCCACTTTTAATATACCATGCATCCCTGAACATAAATAATGTACATGTTTGTTTGACTGATGCCCACAATGGTAGTTAACTACTTTAATATACCAATTACCAAAAGTACTTAAGAAAAAATATAAAAACACACGCATGGTAATTAATATTAAACCAATTCACTCATATACACCATACTTCCTATAATGCATAATATATTGCAAATAATGACAATTTAATTACACATAATGCAGAGCTAAAAAACGTAATGCACAATGTATATTGCTGAATAATGATAATTTCTCGAAGAATAATGAAAGGTTTAATTCAAATAATGCACATTTCCATATCCCTTAGCTACATCCAATTTTGACAAACAATGTATCACAGAACATAAATATTGCAAAGTCACGGCTAATCTCTGAAGTGCAAAAGTACCAAAACTATCCATAAACTATTCCGACGGGGTCCGTCGACAGTACCGTCGATCACCCTTTCGTCCTTTAGTCTGTGTCTGCTCACCATCATCTCCAGACGTAATAGAGCCTCCCACGGACAACCTATCCCTAAAATTTTTCTCCAGCGCAACGGGAATAACGCCGTCCACGATATCGTCTATGTATAATCTAAGCTGCTTCTCTGATATGGAACAAACAAAATAATACATCAGAAAATTATCAATTAATCAGAATACATAATGCTATTAGCTTTTTAAGGATTAATGCATATATCATATCAAATAATGCATAAATCATACGAAATTATGAATTAAAAATGACTCATAATGCATCGGACAAGGCAAGTAATGCACATTTGATACATACACTACCTGTTTCACAATGTAAGTACAGATACAAATTACCTTTGATCATGTTTAATTTACTTCACTTAATGTAAATATCATGGTACATAATGCAATGTCTAAACCCAAAAATTCACATGTATTACATACAAAGGTTATTAACCCATATAAAGAATACCACTCGAAATGTACAATATACTCCAACAAATGCATAATTACAGATCCATACCGCACTGCCCACACCAAATAATAAACATATTTAATCTTGACTGAGTTGCTTAACCAACACAGTCAGTACCCTTATTAATGCATAATATACTCAACATAATGCATAAATCATTGTATATAATGCACAGTCTAAACTAAGTAATGCACATATATAATCTTTCCTGTGATTAGTCACTAAAACACACAATACCCTACATATTACATAATTTACTGGACATAATGACAATTTAAATATATACATAATGCACTACGCAAACCAAATAATATATACATGTACTCTTGACTGAGTTGCATAAACAATACACACAATACCCCTAAAATGCATGATATACTACAGATTATGACAAAAAACATGTTCATAATGCACTTCATAAACAAAATAATGCACATACAAATCAACATAATGCATATAAAATTCATTCAGGAACCACTTTTTCGCACAACAACAACAAATCCTAGTACATTAATCAAATTTTTTTCCAATAATGCAACCAAGTGCATCTGCAATGCGGTTTTAATATGGCCTAATGCGCACTAAACAGACATGCAATTACCCTTCCACACACTCAACACATGATTTTGAATTGCACAATTAGCGACACAAATATACCTGAAGCTTGTGAAGGTTGGGAGCGCGGACGACCTCGTTTAGGCATTTTAAATCTGTCAAAACAAACAGATATAAGATAGCAGAATCCACGATTTTAAACCGAATACTCTACAGATACAGATAACACATGGATTTTTCAAGTTATTATTCTGAATTTCAAAATACACGACATAGTGAAAGTTCCAATTTTTACTTTTCGTATCTACAAAATCTTGAATACGATAGAAAGCCCTTTCCGAACATACCTGGGCGATTTGATGGATACAAAAGGGGAGTTCGTTGCGGTTTGGCTTCGCCTTTAGCACCGGTGGAGGTGGGAGACGAGATCTTGGACGATTGATGTCAAGATTTTTGTGGTCTCACTATGAGAGCAAAACGGCGGCCTACACTAGGGTTTCGATAAGGTAGCGAGTGGAGGGAGTGGAGGGAGTGGAGAGAGTGGAGAGGAAATACAGAGTATTGAATGTGTGAGAATGAACCGTCTCCTGATTTGAAATCTCCAAATCTCCCAAATTTCAGAACTACCAAAATTATGGTGGTTCATTTTTCGGTCTTTGTCCATAATACCCTCATAATGCATTAAGATAACCACTATAATGCAACGCGGAGATTAAAATGAGGCGTCAATCTGGACCGTTTATTAAGATAATCTAACGACTCATATTAAGAAGAAGAAATGATCTTATGGATGAATAGGAGAATAATGCCCCTATATATATATATATATATATATATATATATATAGGGTTTTGATTCATGCAAAACCATTCTTAATACAAAAATGCAGAACCAAGCATACAAAAGTCATTTTTAGGTCATTGTAAGCTTATTTTTACGTCATTATAGTAAGGATGACATGAAATGATCTTAACATGACCTCAAACCCAAAGTTTATAATATGACCTAAAACTGCTTTACAATGACCCTCCGTGTTTTTGTTTAATTATTGACCATTGGATTGTCAAATCTCATGGTCAGGATTTGGTCTGGATTTTGTATTGAGATCAAGTTTTGTATTGATCATTTTCCTATATATATATATATATATATATGGTCATGATAATCTACAAACTCTCTATAATACAAACTTTAATCCTACTCACTTAATACAATTAATCAACGGTTAATATATGATATTTTTCTAATGTCAACATTTCCTACATTGACATATGAATCTCATTGACATTGACATTCCCCCAGTGACAGAATTTGTATTAGGCGTTGACATTGACATTCCCCCCAGTGACAGAATTTGTATTAGACGTTGACATTGACATATGAATCTCATTGCTAACCGTTGATTACTTACAATGAGTGTAGGATTAAAGTTTGTAGTTTGTATTATAGATAGGGGTTTGTATTTGATCTCATATATATATATATATATATATATATATATATATATATATATATATATATGAGGTGTGATCAAATACAAACTCTCTATAATACAAACTATACAAACTGATGTCAACGGAGTGTACAAATTCTGTCAACGGGGGCTGATGTCAACAGAGTGTACAAATTAGGTCAACGAGGGTGTACAAATTTTGATTATTCGATGTCAACGGAGTGAACGGATTTGTAGGAAATGTTGACATTAGAAAAATCTCTTATAGTAACCGTTGATTAATTATATTAAGTGAGTAGAATTAAAGTTTGTATAGTTTGTATTATAGAGGGTTTGTAGTTTATCACACCCCTATATATATTATAGTTAAAGAATATGCTTGATATTTCTGTGACGTGAAATTAAAGGTGAAATTTATATACACTGAGTTGTGGCTCATATAAACCACTAATATTTTTCAGGCAAAGATATCGCTGATGTTTTGGTTGATATGAGTTTTAGAAACTCCACGTGTTATCAGGGTTGGTGGCTGACGCATTATATCTACCTTCTCTTCCTCGTCATTTTGCATGTAGACCAATGTATAACATATAGAGTGGTGAGAGAGTCTCAATACAGTTCAAAATGTTTTGAAATATGTAACAGATAAATGTTGAATTCTGAGTTTATCTTATATTGGTGTTTTACGAATTTTACATGTAGGTTATTTGCTTAAAAATTTCATATTTATATAATTATAAGAATATACGACAAAAGGGTAGGTCGGGTGTGACAAGTTTGTTTTCATTTTTTTCTTTATTTTGTTTAATAGAATTATTTTTATTACTATGAAATATATTTTCACTTACAAATTTAAAATACCAACTCTCCGATCCCAATAATTGTCCGCTTTGATTTCAGCAGAAGTTTTATGAAATGTAAAAGGAAAGTAGATTGAAAAGGTTAGTGAAATATGTGTCTCATTCATATATATAGTTTTATACTCCCTCCGTCCCACAATAATTGTCAATTTTTTCCATTTCGGCCCGTCCCACAATAATTGTCATACTTCATTTTTACCATAAATGGTAAGTAGGTCCCACATTCCACTAACTCATTTCACTCATATTTTATTATTAAACCAATATAAAAAAGTGGTCTCACATTCCACTAACTTTTCCACCCAACTTTCCTTTACATTTATTAAAACCCGTGTCCACAATAAGAGTGACAATTATTGTGGGACGGAGGGAGTAACAAAATGAGAGTGGAATGAGTTAGCGGAATGTAGTTAATACTTACCATTTATGGTAAAAAGTGAAAATGGACAATTAATGGAGGATGGATGGAGTATTAAACTTAGTTGAATTCATAAATTAAAATACGGGGAGAGCAAATGAATGCTGATTTATTCTTTTTATTTTACTTCATTCGCCCATGAAAAATAGTCTCATTTACCATTTGTCCAAAAAAAACAATCACATTTCTTAAGATTGAAAGTTTCTCTCTCATACATTTCTCACTTTTTGCTCCCCTCTCTCTTACTTTACCTACCTTTTCTCCCTATCTCTCTTACTTTTTCCACTTTTTTCACCTCTTCTCTCTTAGTTTATCAATTTCTCATTAAAACTCGTGCTGTCAATAAATGAGAATATTTTTTTTGGACGAGAGTTTAATATTTTATGAAATCAAATATAATGTTTTTTAAATAAATAAAAAAATTTAAACAAAAACGTATAATATGATAGTTAGAATCAGTTTGTTAAAAGTATTTAATTTATGAATTAATTTTGACAAAGTATTTAATTAAGTGATGTTTCTGTGATATATGCGTATGGTGATCTATTTTGTTCACATCAGTGAAGTAAAAACATGCTTAGAGTGATGTGTTCCACGGTTAAGTGATGTTTCTGTGATATTTTCTTATAGTGATCTATTTTGTTCATGTCAGTGAAGTAAAAACATGCTTAGAGTGATGTTTTCCACGGTTAGAGTGATGTTTCTGTTATATATGCGTATAGTGATCTATTTTGTTCACATCAATGAAGTAAAAACATGCTTAGAGTGATGTTTTCCACGGTTAGAGTGATGCTTCTGTGATATTTTCTTATAGTGATCTATTTTGTTCATATCAGTGAAGTAAAAACATGCTTAGAGTGATGTTTCTGTGATATTTTCGTATAGTGATCTATTTTGTTCACATCAGTGGGATTCATCATTGGGAATGAGCCTCCCGCGACGGTGGTTGGCTCTATTACGGCGGTTGTGGCCCTCTACTTCCCTTCTCTTCCTCTTCTTCTTGATGGACCCCACCTCCTTGAGCATTAGATTGCTCGTCCCCCTCTTGATAATTCTCAATAGCAATGTTTCTTTTCCTAAATTCCTCAGGAATAGAAGTCACTTCGATCTGCGGTGGGCTTGTTATTTATGGTCATGTTAGTTATGGTCCTTTTCCTCTGTAATTTATTCCATTAAAGTCTCCAACGATTAACTTTTTGTGTATACCAAGTAATTTCATATTTTATGGTCATGTTTGTTTGGAGAGATTTTAATCTAAAAATGTAACTTGATTCTTGAAGTATAAATCGTGTCTAGAAACGTAATTTGTGTTGAGAGTTTTACAAAACATGAACAAATCGGATATACTGAAAGGCGTGAGAACACTTTCAGATCAAATCAATTTGGTGGTTCAATCAATATTTGATCGGATACAATTCAGGTTTATCGAAAAATTCGTATGTTGATTCTGATCACTACTTAGAACCGAGAATTGATCAAATATAGGAGGTTGAAGCGAAACATCGCGTCATTTCACGAAAAGTTGTGTCTCTTCGTTTTGGGTAACCGAATTTAACCGATTTTCAAAGGGTTTCTAAAATTGCAAAATAGTCCTTCAATTATTGGAAATTACATTTCCGGATGAAGATTTTTTGTACAACAACTTTAATGGAAATAAAAAATTTCCAAGCTGACCCCAGCCAGGGGCTCTGCCCCTTGGACCCCGCTACTCAGGGGCGCTGCCCCCGAACTCCCGTCTAGTCATAACGAATTCAAATAAGTGTACACTCCGCACTTCCTACTTATTTGATGTCTCATTATGAGCACTTTGATCAATCAAGTTAATCCAATTACACTAAAATATCCAACAATTTGCCTATCAAATGAGTACATTATATATTTGAAAAATTACATAACGTAATTTGCCTATCAAATGAGTACATTATATATTTGAAAAATTACATATGATAGGTTAGGTCTGCAGAAGCATTAGAGAGATTCAAATCTACAACTTTTTGCCTCAAGAATGCCCACTCTACAACTACCATGCATATGTAAAGATGCATTCGACCAATTCAATACATACCTAATACTTCATTCGTCCCAACTAAGTTGAGTTATAACTTTTGGGAACGAATATTAAGAAATTATGTTAAAAAGTGGGAGAGATAATGAGAGTAATGTATTTGATGAAATAAAGTAAGAGTAATTGGATGTTTTGTTTTTGTCAAAAAAGTAAATGACTCAACTTCATTGAGACATCCCAAAAATGATTATGACTCAACTTAGTTGGGGCGGAGGGAGTATGATAAAGGATCCAATCGTTATCGAGCTGGTTGCCGATGAGCAACTAGTGCAGGGGAGGAGGACGACCCACAAGGGACGGTGGTTTGTAGGGTTTTGAAACAAAGAAGTGCTTGAAATCATTTTGGAATCACGAGTCTGGAATTTTAAAGATTGTGAGCTTATAAGAAAGATATTAAAATAGTTTCAAGAAGAAAATTGAGAATACTTTGAAGTTGGAACACAAATTACTTTTAAACTTGAAACTAAGTTGACTCCTACGTAGATAGCATAACACTCGGAAAGAAATAAAAGACTCGGTAAAACTTTATCTGACCTGATCTAGAATAACTAAATTCAAAACATAATAATCTAGGTCAAAGTGGAAAACAACAAATGCCACAAGCCCACAAGCTACGACGACTTAGACAAACAAACTAAATAAATTGAAGCGCCTACTATAATGAACTAACCCTTAACTAGTTTATGTAAGCAACAAAAGAAAACAAATATCAACATGGAACTAACCTAATTATGAAGCTTAATCTGAAAATGAACTAACCTTAACTCCAAAAATTGAAGGCACAAGACTAACTAGCTGTCAAGTGTTAATAAAGAAATTAAACTCGAATATTTGAGAAAATAAAACTTGCATTAAATTAACAATCTCAATTCAACTACTTATTTGGTTGGACGAGGAAACTAAACACTAACAACAATTGTAAGCTACTAATATACTTACATTTTGCATGGTTTTAGAGAGGTAGTCTTGCATGATTTTGATCGTATTTTGTCTATTATTTGGCGTAATTATGACTACTTTTCTATTATATTGGTATTTGACCATTTTGTGAAGAATGTGTAAAAAAAAGTTTCAAAATAGGTATTAAAAGGTGAAAGGGAGGCTCCAGGGTCGAAATTGAAGTAAACGTTATACACAGTCAGTGAGTCGTCGGGTTCTCACCATAAGCGAATCCAATTATCAGCTTGAATTGTCTAGGAAAACGCAAAACAAAGTTGGCGAGTCTCTGACTTCGTATGAAAGACCAACCCGAAAATTCCCCGGAAATAAAGGGAAATGTCAAACAAGACCGGTGAGTTGCCAACTCTGCCAGTTTTAGGAACCCGGCGACTTGCCGGGAATGACCGCCTCTGCGCACTAAAATTCATCCCTAAGTATAAAAAGGCCCTGGCACGCTTCCCAACACTCATTTGGAAGCCTACACACCCCAAAATGAACTTTTTCACCTTGGAAAGAAATGAAGAACGAACACGCAACAAGTATTCATCGCAAGATTGAAGACGAAGCTTCCACTCCGATTATCCTACTTCTAGGATTTCTTATTTTAGTCTATTTATTTCTAAACAATGTCTTTGAATATGTCTATGGATTTTGTTACGAACGTGATTAGCTGATTTCCTTTTGTGGAATTATTGGTGAAGATGCTCTAATTTCATACTCCATCCGTCCACCAATAAAAGGCCAAGTTTGGTCAGACAAGAATTCTAAGAAATTTGGTAGAATGTGGTGGAAAAGGTTTAGTGGAAAGTGAGTCCTACTCTTATATATTACTCCCTCCGTCCCACTTTAGGAGTCCCGGTTTATTATTTTTGGGTGTCCCACTTTAGGAGTCTCAGTTGAAAATTTCCATAAATGGTATTAGGCCCCACATTCCACTAACTTTTTTCCACTCACATTTTATTATAAAACTAATACTATAAAAAAGTAGGACCTACATTCCATTATCTTTTTTCACCAATTTTTCTTTACATTTCTTATAACTCGTGCCGAACTCAAATGGGATTCCTAAAGTGGGACGGAGGGAGTAGTTTTTTAGTGAAATGAAAGTGAAATAAAGTTAGTGAACGTGGAGTGGATTACCAAAAGTAGTAAAAAAATAAATGAGACATTTGTTAGTGGGCAGATGAAAATGGTAAAATTGGACTATTATTGGTGGATGAAGGAAATAATTTTCATGCAGTGAATTCTTTCACCCTAAACCCTGAATTCTTCAGTGCTTTGCTCTTACAGTTGTTTGAATTATTTCTTGTCCTTTCTCTGTTCAATTGATTAACTACCTCTTGAGTGTATTAGGATTAATTAAATTAATCAAGAGATGAAATAATTAATTTGAACTATGAATAATTCTTTCTTTATTTAATAACACTATGGAGAGTTGAGTTTTTATGTGACCTCTTTGGTTTTAATGTTTTTTGGGAATTAGATGTTAGGCCTTTAAAGAACAAGACTTTATCCTAACTTCTAATCTATGGATTTTGCACCTCGGGGTGAGTTTTAATCTAATTTAGTGGCCGTTCTAAGAGCATCTCCAATGGCGGCGGCGTCACCGGCACGCCGATTTTTCGCGGACGCCGGTGCTGACGCCGAACCATTGCGAGCGGCGTTGGCGAAATCGGCGTGCTCACGCCGATCCTCACGGCGCCATTGTAGGCCCCGGATCGGCGTCAGATTTTTAATTTTTTTTTTAATTTTTCGAAACACTATATATACGCGCTTTGGACATCATTTTCGGGGCTAGGCGACGACGGCGGCGAGGAGTGATTTTTTATGTAATTTTTTTATTGTACTTTTTAATTTTTGTACTTTTTTTACATTAATGTACTTTTTTTAAAATTATTGTACTTTTTTAAATTTTAATAGTATTATTCAATTTTCCTGTATTTGTCTCGTAAATTCAATTTCGTATGTTGCTAGATTGTAAATTAAATTACATAATTGTTATTAGTGATGTGGATAGGATATGGGAGGGCTATTGCATGTCCAGTTGCTTGTCCAGTTGCATGTCCAGATGATGTGGCAGGAGGATTTTAGTGCTGATGATGTGGCAATGGCAAGGCTATGCTCTAACAACTCTAGTGATACGAAAAGACAAGGGGAATTAGTTGCCTTGAAGTTGTTCATTGATCCTAGGATTCTACATTCTTTTATATTGTCTTTTTAAAGCATATATACTTGTTCTTGTTTTATTTGATGTTTTAATTGTTTTTAATTTAATTTAATTGAATTAGTAGTTTTTAAAAAAAACTCAATTTAATTTTCTAGATAGTAGTTGAGGTTGATTCGTGGTACTTAAGTTGACTGATTGAGGAATACGATACTCTTACTTGCCATTGTTGCATTAGCCTCACAACTAATGCACGCTTGTGAGATAGCTTTAGTAGTAAAATAAAAGCGAGCCAACTACCACTCAAAAATTCATACACAATCTGATAATATCGATACACACAACCTCGACAATAAATATTTTTAAATGAAGACATGGACTGGTCAAACACGTAAATGGAAATGAACTTAACGCTTTTAATTTGCTAACTTGTCGTTAACCACGAAAACAGAGGACGGAGATTAAGAAAAGACAAAGCCAAGTTGGAGTTATAGGTTTTATCAAAAACTTCGATGAAGGAAATAATAAATGAGAAAATATTTTTTAAAATACTAAGAATGATTACTTTTCCAGTTTCATTAAAAATCAAACAAACACTGGAATTTAAAAATTTAAGGAATCAGATTACTTTCCCAAAATAAACATGGCCAATGTGATATAGAGATAAACACTAGCCAGACGTAATATAACCCAATGAAGAATGAAGAAATTAAACAGAAATAAACTGAAACGAAAATACAAATTAGAAACAATAAATCGTAGATGTAATTTGTAAGCCGAGTCGAGGAGTCCTCTTTCTGCAAGACGAGATACGCCCTGGTAGTGCTCTCGGATTGACGTGTCGTCTCCAAATATAAAACGACTTCGTCTTATTCATTGCAGCACCGCAAACGGAACAAGCTCCGGTGAACCGGATGATAGTAAGGGCAGAGCTTCGACGGAAGACTATGCAGAGAGAGAGCGCTTTGCAATGCTATGCTTAGTGTAGTGTGAGGTATACAATGCATGGAGTGACTGCCTATTTATAGGCCAAGTCCCCTCATTGGGTGATGATGGAGTCAACAACCATTATGTGTGTCATGATGGCTCGACTGTAACCGTCGGGGGTTACAAGCAGTTACGGAAGCTGAAGAGACATCATGCATCTCGACACGCTACACGACGGGATTCATCGTGGACCTTTTGGCACACGATGCACTGGGGTCCATCGGGAATCTTTTGTCACCGGCTATGCGTTGGGGTCCATCGTGGACCGATTTTGACCCGCTATGTGTCGGGGTCCATCGTGGACCTTTTAGCACCCGTTGTGCATCTGGGTCTAACGTGGACCTTTTAGCACCCGCTATGTGTCAGGTCCTTCATGGACCCTTTGACACATGACACATGGTACACGACACGGTTAACTGAGCACGGGTCACAGGACATGGTGCACAGAGGCGGCTCGCGGCGAGGCAGCGTGCGCATGTGGGCTCTACCGCCCATCTTAGTCCACGATAATTATTACACGTAATAATTAATCTTATTAAATACATGTTTAATAAGGTTCTCCCCACCAATGTGGGATAATTAACTCTTTTAATTAATCCATTTGTTTGATCTCATAGCTCCTTTATAACTCACAATTGTGACAAACTTTAATTCATGATTTCTCATTCGTCGGGGAATCGATTTAGAGAAAATGAATATACCACGCTCATCTATTCAGAAATATATCTCCCACTTTTTAAAAGGCCCAAATCCTAAAACTAAAAGTAGCCCAAGCCCAAGACTTCCAACAATTAAATCAAAAAAAAAGAGAGAGAACAAACCAACTAAAATAAAATACTCCCAGATCACTAATACGTCTTCTTCCATCCCCAATGACTACTCCCTCTCTCTCAATTTCTTCCCCCACAGTGACTAACACCCAAATTGTGATGCCTCCTCTCCTCTCTCTCTCAACTCTTGCTCGCTGCCGGCGATTGGTACCATCGCAGCTCCACCGTGAGACGCCGGCGTGCAGCGATTCCTCCCCACCGCCGTTTCTGCCTCCGTCCGTCCAGCCGTCGCGCTCCAACACAACAGGTACGTTCCCCTCCCCTTTCTAATCTTTAATTCATACTTTTATTCATCAAATTTATTCAAATTCAAGGCTGTTAGAAAGGATCGGGAGTCGATTTTGTTCAAAGGGGCTAAAGCACTTCAACAACAGGAATTAAAGATTGGGACTTTCACATTCATGTGTTATCAAAAGGATTTCCAAACGTGTGAACTATTGAATGGTATGCCGTGAAATTCAGAAGGTAGAGAGTTCAGAATTTGGGGAATTATACCTTTCGGAGAACAGGATTTGCCAACAAACAGGGAAATTGAAATCACGATCCTCTCGGTTTCAAACTTGTTGGAAGGAAGAAACTGCAGTGGCTTCCCTCTCGGTTTTCTCTCTATTCCTTTTTCGGAATTTCTCTGGGATTACTGTGAAGCTTGTGGAATATATCTCTACTTAGAAAGATTTGGCTTAAGACTATCTCCATCTGTGACACTTACCCAACCCAACCTCAATCAACTTTTTAATAAAATATTCATTTCTCTATCCTCCACATACACAACTCTCCCTCAATTCAACCCCATCAACATTTTTGCTTCCATCAGTAACCCCAACCCAATTAAATATTTTCTTTTTCATATATTTTATATTAATATTTTAATTTATAATTAATTTAGATATATTAAATAATGTCTAACAATTATAATAAAAAAATTTATGATTCAAATTTAAAACATAAAATATTAGATATTCAAATAATTAAAGCACAATATAATAACAAATTACCCACATTAAAAAATACAAGGCGATAATAGAAATAAACAAACCAAAATACAAATGAAGAGTGGAAAAAAAGCTAACTTAAACAAGATAAACATTAGTACATATTTAATTGTTTGTGCCAAATTTAATCCAAATGTGCTCAATCAAATCTTCTCGAAGAGCAATATGAGCTTCTCTATTGCGGAGTTGAGCTCGATTAGTCATATATGATGACAAGCTCCCGATCCGTTGAGTGGAATAGCGAAAGGCTTCAACATTTTCTTCATGTACTCTTGTATGCGTATCTTGAATAAACTCAGTGGCATCATAATAATTTTGATATTTATCACGTTCATCTTCTACTATCATATTATGCATGATGATACAAGCCATCATAATTTTTCCCATCAAAATCTTATCCCATACAAGACACGGCATTCGCAAAAATGCAAAACGTGCTTGTAGGACTCCAAATGCTCGCTCAACATCTTTTCTAATAGACTCTTGGTGTTGAGCAAACAACTTATGCTTTTGAGTTTGTGGAGAAGTGATTGACTTGACAAATTTAGCCCATGCAGGATATATGCCATCAGTAAGATAATACGCCCTATTATATTGATGACCATTCACTACGTAATTAACATATGGTGCTCGACCTTCTAAGACATCATCAAAAACAGGAGACCGATGGAGTACATTAATATCCAGTGACGGAAGCAGAAAATTAAGTAAGCCGGGGCTCAAATTTTGAAAAATAATGCTCCCTCCGTCCTCAAAGAATAAGCACTTTGGGTTCGGCGCGGGTTTTAATGTAAAATTTAGACCTAGTGATTCGGTCGGTTCGGTCCCGACAGAACCGATTAGTCAGTTAACCGACTCCCACTTTGGAGAATAGATCCTACCTCATTAGAAAAGAAAAGACTTTCCAAAATTAGAAAGTGCATATTTTTGTGGGACGGACTAAAAAGGAAAGAATACGTATTCTTGTGGGACGGAAGGAATAATATTTAAATATTAAAAATAATAATATTAAATTATTTAATTTTGCATATAACTGTTTTCGTAGTCCTATGTCACTATTTATATTTTCCGCATTAGATTCAACACTTGCAACATTAACTCTTTCATACTACAATTAGTTGAAACACTTATTTGAATCATTCCTTGATTTTTTAAAAAAATACCGATACACAACTACTACTAATAACAACAAGATTTCTTAGATAATATATTCACATATTAATAAATTTATTAACTAAAACTTGCACAATTCAAACAGTTTATACTATTTCTAAGCACTATAAAAATAATTTTATACTAATTCTAATTCCAATTCTGCCAAGCCCAAGTGCATCATTGGTTTTTATAGCCCAAAAATAAAAGCAGCCCAGCAATAAACGCAGCCCAAAATTAATAAGCCCAGCCCTTATCTTCTCCAACCTAGTTCCATTTTCAATTTCACAGATGCAGCGGCGCTTGAAGCTCTGGGGCGGAGACCGGTCGGAGAACAACCGTATTAGGGAAGGGTTGGAGTCTGGTGCCCGCCAAGCCCCCGCTGGCGCTTGGGCTTGGCCCTATGTGGTTCCGTCGCTGTTAATATCATTGCACGAACCTGGAGTCCCAAAGAATGCATGCCATATCCATAAGTCGTATGAAGCCACAACTTCCAAAATGATCGTTGGTTTACCACTTCTCCCTGTATATTGTCCAGCCCATGCGTTAGGACAATTCTTCCATTCCCAATGCATGTAGTCTATATTCCCAATCATGCCTGGAAAACCACGTTCATTTGCTACATATAGAAGGCTAGCCATATCTTGTTCAGTAGGTCTTCTAAGATATGTGGCACCAAAACATGAAATAACACCTTCAACGAAATGTATTAGAGAATCTCTCGTCACCGTTGAACTCATCCGCAAATATTCATCAACGACATCGGATGATGTCCCATACGCTAACACCCGCATAGCTCCGGTACATTTATGTGAATACTCAGGATTTGAAAATGATTGGGGATTCTGAAAAGGTGGTGCAAAATTTGGGAAATTTTGCGAACTTGGATATTCTGATGATTGTTGATAATTTTGGGAATTAAAATAGTTTGGGAAACAAGGGCGATAATTTGGATGATTTGGATCCATAAAACCAAATTTATCAAAACAATAATGAAAGGGCGATAATTTGGTTGCTTTTGTGATGAGTTCTACTTGTTAAGTGGGATATATAGAAAAGTGAAGCACAATGTAGTAGCAAATAATAAAAAATAAAAAATTAAAATAAAATAATAAAAAATAAAGTAGTTCACGTCATTTTGTGGAAGAGTGGCTCACATGATTTTTTTGGAAGAATAATTCACATGATATTTGAAAAGATATACAGAGATAGATGTAATAATCATTGAAATTTTTTTTAATAATTAATAAAACAATCAAAATTTAATGCAGTGCAAAATTTTCAAGATTGAAAATGTGATGTAGAATTATATTGTTATTGTGCAAATTTATTACAACATACATGTATTCCAATAATCAAGTAATAAAAATAAATCAATAATAAAAAGTGAAAAAATAAAAATAAAAAAGAAATCAATATTCAGCCAATAATATGAAGACATGTGGCATGTGCCCCTCACTTTTTCTAGTGGCAGCAGGCTGCTCTCGAGAGATGAGGGGCGATTGCCTGAAATTATTTTACAATTACTTTTATTTATACGTATTTTGTCTTTTATGTGTGACATTGTCTAGAATGTCACTGTTGGAGGTAGTCTAATTATATTCTTCTTTTTCAGGGTGGAGGAGAGAAATTTGAGGTAACTGATTTGAAAAGTGGGACAAGTGGCTTCAACTAAATAAAAGAATTGGGCTAGCAAAAGAATTATTTCCTAGGCCCATATGCAAATTCCTTTTCCATCGTCAATAAAACATGTTTTGTTCCTTGGTTTTTCATTCGCATCTTTCTTATTGGTTTATAAGTCGAGTCCTTCAAACGTATAAAGAACTTGGGCTTTAAAAAACACTGGTTGTACAAACGACGTCTTTAAGAATAAATAAAAAGGTAGAAAAAGTCGGGGTGTTACAATAATGATTTCTAATATTCTACGAATAGGATTGCGAGTCTAGCTTCTTACATAAAAAATAAAGCACAACTTCTAAAAAGAGAAGCTCACAAACTCTGCTAGACGATTTGGTTGAGCAATTGAATGTCTAGTTTTCATCTTATGTATGAGCACCAATTATGTATTTTCAATTTTGTATTTCAATTATTGTAATTTATGTTTTTTATTTGTTTGTCTTTATAATTATTAGTTTGTCATTTATTGTGTTTTTTAATAAATTTATTATGCAATAATAAATATTCATGTAATAATATTATTATTAAAAAAATAATATAAAAATAAATATATAATGGTGTGGTTGGGTGGTTATTGATAAATCATGAAAATAGTTAAGGTTGAGTTGGATGAATATTGATGATGTGGAAGATGATGTGGAGGAGATAGAAATGAATTAAATATTGAAGAAGTGGATGGTTTGGTTGGGTTGGATGATTGCTGATAAATATGGTCTTAACGCTTGTTCTGATGGTTGAGTTTATTTATCTTGTGAAAAACATATACTCCATCTGTCCCACAAGAATATGCAGTTTTTTTTAGTTCATCCTACAAGAATATGTCATTTCTAATTTTGAAAAGTCTGTTCTCTCTAATGAGGTGAGAGTGAGACTCAATACTCAATAACAATACTTTAATTACTTTTTCCCTCTGCCTCTCTTTTAATTTATCAATTTACAATAAAAACTCGTTTCAAATTCAAAGTGCATATTCTTAAAAAAAACGGAGGAATTATATAGTAAAACATACTACTAATGTTGGGGTTCCAATGGAAACCCCAGCCCCTCTGCCAATGTTTCGATTCATTCTTGATTGAGCACAACAAAATCTTAAGCTCGACATTTTTTTAAGATTTGGCATGCTTTGTCAACACGCAATTTAGTTCACAAAGTCGAAATTATTGTTTCGATTCTGGACATAAGTCATAATCTCGCTCCATGGTAAAAAAGGGAAATAAGAAGCAGAGAATTCCAAAAACGCATGACACGTATGCATAGACTAGCTGAGGTGGCGGCACCTGATCAAATGGAAAGCAAATCCACAAAAGAGAATCAATAATAAAAAATAAAAAAATAAAGAAAAGGAGAAGTCTACTCCCAAAACCTCTCTCGCTCCAAACCGATTCTCCGTATCCCGATCGCTACGAATTATTTCACCTCTTTCAATCGTGGCGGCATCTTTTCTGATCGGTTTCAATATCAAAAGTACTGTTTTGTAAATTTTGGAGGTTTTTTGGCTTTCAATTTTGAGTGATTTGTCTTTTAGGGTGGGAAAAAATAGGTCGAAGATGGGGAAACAACGACCAACGACTAGGAGTAAAAATAAGAGGAGTAGAGTAGACGACAATGCGGCCACCACCTCCGAAATCTTCAGGTTTCGTTTTGTATTTGTTTCGTAATTGTTATTGTGGTCTTTGAGGTTAACTTTCTCGTGCAATTAGCAATTTTGCTGTTACTATTAGTTGCAATGCAGGGTTTGTTTGAATGCTTACGCCTATTTGAAGGAATGTTATGATGGAAAAATTATCTAGCATCGATTTTGTTTCGTGTGATGTGGAAGATGGTCTTGTTTAGGTTTTAATTTAGCTTTTCTTGCTTCCTGTAGTTCTTCTGGATAGCTACTGTATTTGAATCTTTCGTACATAATGAATATAATTGAGAAATAATTTACTATATACTAATGCTATAAATGTACTGATGCTTAAATATTGTTAGTAACAAGTCTTCTGTTCTTGATCTTTTGATGTGGAATATATAGGAAGATACTTGCAAATGTGGAAGTCACAGAAGATGACATTAACCAGCTATACATGATATGGAAGCCAGTGTGTCATGGATGCCGAGTTAACTCCAAGGACAACCCTAATTGCTTCTGTGGCCTGATCCCACCGCCTAATGGAAGTCGAAAATCTGGATTGTGGCAGAAAACATCAGAAATTATCTATTCCCTTGGCCCCAACCCATCCATTGACCTTCGTGCATCCCCTGGAACGCCAGCAGGACTCACAAATCTTGGTGCTACGTGCTATGCCAACAGCATCCTGCAATGCCTGTACATGAATAAATCATTTAGACAAGGTGTTTTATCTCTTGATCCTGAAGTTTTAGAAGGGGAGCCTGTCCTCAATAACCTTGCAAGGCTTTTTGCCCAGCTACATTCAAGTAAGATGGCCTTCGTGGATTCAGCACCATTTATCGAACACTGGAACTAGATAACGGTGTTCAGCAAGATAGCCATGAGTTTTTGACGTTGCTGTTTTCTTTACTTGAGCGCTGTTTGAGCCGATCCAAAACCCCAAGGCCATAACCATTGTACATAACCTTTTCCGTGGAGGTGTCTCACATGTGACCAGGTAAGAGGTTTTTTGGTATATGTGCGCACATTGTGTACTCTCTCTCTTCTTCTCCTGATAATTTCATGTGCCTTCGGCTTGAAGGCTGAAGTTCTTTTAAAGAGTTTAAACCTGAAATGAAAAAGATATTTTGGTGGCCATAGTACTAAAGGTTTTAAATAGTCTTAATTTTAAAAAGCACCATTGACTTAGATTTATTGGTTAGAATGATAATCTTTAAAAGCATTTGTTGTTAATTGCCCACAAATCACTCATCATCTTTATCCAAGGGCTGGTTTTTTATTCTCTTGGCCACTATTCCTCAATTTTGTTGAGTATCTGTGTGCTATTGTTAAGTGTTATTAATTTATTCTAATGAACTTTGAAATTTCCATTGAG
Source organism: Salvia splendens (assembly GCF_004379255.2). NCBI lineage: Eukaryota > Viridiplantae > Streptophyta > Magnoliopsida > Lamiales > Lamiaceae > Salvia > Salvia splendens. The sequence goes on from NW_024598782.1 coordinate 25,148, forward strand.
TAATGGTTTGTTGGATCCTACTTAACCATCTACACTGTTAATCTGAAATTCTAGTCATGTTTATTATATCAGATTTCTAACTTTTCCTGTATATATGAAACAAATGATCTTGCTTTCTTTTTTACTTGGAGCTAGGTGCTCAAAATGTGGAAATGAGTCTGAAGCTTCATCAAAAATTGAAGACTTTTATGAACTGGAGTTAAATGTCAAAGGTTTGAAA
>NW_024598783.1:0-33074 GCF_004379255.2 Salvia splendens
TATGGAGGAGGAAATACACGCCTAAATAGGCATAGAGAATTTACATATGGTATGATTTACTATGATTTACCCTAGCTATAAATCAGGAAATAATCACTCCTAAATGATTTTATAATCTTTTCATAATCTTCCTTGATTTCTTCCTTGATTTCTAACACTCCCCCTCAAGTTGAATAATGGGATCTCCTACTTTCAACTTGCCCAATACTTCACCGAAGCTCCTTGCATCCACAGCCTTCGTGAGAATATCTGCTAGCTGATCTTTTGAGCGTACAAACGGAAGATCTATCACCCCTGATTCTATATTCTCCTTGATGAAGTGGCGGTCGACTTCAACATGTTTCGTTCGATCGTGTTGCACTGGATTTTCAGATATACTGATCGCTGCTTTGTTGTAGCAAAAGAGTTTGCATGGTTCTTTTGTCATCAAGCCAAGTTCCATCATTAACTTCTTTAGCTATAAGATTTCTGTCAATTCACTTTTGATACCACGAAATTCTGCTTCTGCACTTGACAAAGCTACCACCTTTTGCTTCTTACTCCGCCAAGTCACAAGATTACCTCCCACGAAGGTAAAGTACCCCGCAGTCGACTTTTGGTCATTTGGGTTACCCGCCCAGTCTGCATCAGTGAACCCATGCACCTCCAAGTTTCCATGGTTCTCGAATAGAATTCCGTGTCCAGGTGTTCCCTTCAAGTAGCGTACAATCCTCAAGGTTGCTTCCCAATGGTCGGCTTAAGGTTTATGCATAAACTGACTAACAATTCCCACGGCATATGCAATATCCGGTCTAGTGTGAGAAAGATAGATAAGTTTACCAACCAGGCGTTGATATCTCGTTTGGTGCGTGAGTTCAGCTCCTTCGGTCAATAGAAGACCATGGTTTTGCATCATCGGTGTTTCTGCTGGCTTGCAATCTAGCATCCCTATTTCTGTCACGAGATCCAAAATATACTTTCGTTGGCTTATGAATATTCCCTTCTTGGATCGCATCACTTCAATACCCAGAAAATATTTCAAGAGGCCCAAATCTTTCATCTCAAATTTGACAAAGAGATTCTTCCTTAGTTGTCTTATTTCCTCCTCATCATCCCCAGTAAAGATCATATCATCCACATAGATAATTAGACAGGTGATTTTCCCTTCTCTATTCTTCAGAAACAGCGTATGATATGAGTTACTCTGTTGGTATCCATACTTCTTCATCACTTCCGTAAATCTTCCAAACCATGCCCCCGGTGACTGTTTCAAGCCATACATGGTTTTTTTGAGTTTGCACACCTCTCATGCCTTAAGTTCTCCTTCAAATCCCGGTGGGGCTTCCATATAGATCGTTTTAGTGAGTTCGCCATGCAAGAAGGCGTTAGTTACATCGAATTGGTGTAGTGGCCAGTCTTTTGTTGCAGCAATCGAGAATAGTACATGAATAGTATTCATCTTTGCTACTGGTGAGAAGGTCTCTGCATAATCGACTCCATAGGTTTGAGTATACCCTTTTGCTACTAACCTTGCTTTGTAGCGTTCAATATACCCGTCAGGTCTCCTCTTGATTGTGAACACCCAGTGGCATCCCACTAATCTAGACTCCTCTGGTCTCACACATACTTCTCACGTTTTGTTCTTCATTAGTGCATTCATTTCCACCAACATTGCTTTCCTCCAATGTTGGATTTTCATTGCCTCCTTCGTCGACCTGAGAATCTCTTCTTCCTCATATAGGGCCGCCATTAAGGCCCCCTGCCATTTCTATCAGATTTGCCTTAGCCGAATTCGCCACTGAATATCTGTTCTTCTTCGAGATACGCTCCGGACTGTATCGTTTGGGTGGGACACCTCTTGTGCTTCGATATGGACGTGTGTATTGTCCAGTATCCCCGTCGATCACAACATTCTCTGTTGGTTCTATAATTTCTGTCGGCTCTGCGGCAGAGTCATTAGGAATATTTGTACCATTGATGCTAGTTTCAGGAGTTACCTCAGATATCATTGGAGGAGGACTGTTAGGCAAATGCGGTTGAGGAGGCTCTACCGTCGACGGGACAGACTCGGCGGCAGTACTAACTGTCTCTGTTGGTTCCACGTCAGAGTCGCTTGGTGATGACACAAACTAGTTTAGGGGTCCACTCTACCTATCAACAGTTCTACTCTCCCCCTGACCACTAAGGCTGGTGTAGTAATATTCACACTCCAAAAAATTGCAGTTCATGGTCGTTATTATCTTCCTTGACGTCGGATCAAAGCACCTATACCCCTTTTGATTGATTCCATACCCCAAAAACACACATTTTAAAGCGCATGCGGAAAAATTTGTTCTCTCGTGTTTGGGTATATGGACATACACCCAAACACCCAAAAATCTTAAGTGGTAGGATGAGTGGTTCGGGTACGTTGGCTAGGGAAGATAACAGTTGTAACGGGGTTTTCATTTTCAAAATTTTTGTAGGAAGACGGTTCACGAAATAGACAGATGTAGCAACAGCCTCAGGCCAAAGAAATTTCAGAACATTAGAGTCAAAAAACAAGGTCCGAGTGATTTCCATAATTATTCTATTTTTCCTTTCGGCTACGCCATTTTGTTCGGGGGTATATGGGCACGAGGTTTTGTGAACTAACCCTTTATCCATGAAAAAATTTGACATTTCCTTATTGACGAACTCCCGCCCATTATCAGACCTAAGACTTTAATGGTTGTCTGGAATTGAGTTTGGATTAGTTTGTAAAAAAGGACAAATTTATCATAAACTTCATATTTGTGTTTAAAAAACACCCACATCATTCTCGAACAATTATCCACAAATAATAAGAAATATCTAAAACCATGATCACCAGTAACGGGTGCAGGGCCCCAATCATCAGCATGCACCAGGGAAAAAAGACTCTCAACCCGAGTTTCAGTAGATTTAAAAGATTGTCTGTGGTTTTTCGCCAAAACACAAGATTCACATTCAAAATCTTGAGATGGGAAAAATTAGGGAAAAGTAATTTAAAATAACCAAGAGATGGGTGACCTAAATGTCTGTGCCACAACCAAGCGTCTCGAGTCGCAGATCAATGAGCTAGCATTGCGGCACTGCCTTGGTGAGCCATCTCATCAACATAGTAGAGGTCTTGACGCTCAGTGCCACGCCCAATTATCCTCCTCGTCCCGATATCCTGTAATACACAGAAATTGGGATGCATTAGCAATGCACAATTTAATTCCTTCGTTACATGACTAATAGACATCAACTTGTGTGATAATTTAGGAACATAGAGGCAATTGGACAATTTTAATGTTGGTGAAATCTCAATCGTTCCACTCCCATCTACCGAAGTCAATTCCTCATCTGCTGTCTGTATCTGACTTTTCATAGTACCACAAAAATTTTCAAAATCCCTTTTATCATGTGTCATTGTGTCAGTCGCCCCGCAATAAAAAAATCCACCGTTAATCTTTATCTTTAGATTTATGTTGCACATTACAAGCAATAGGCATGTCATGCAGTATTTGAAATCTGTTGGGGCTGGCTAAGTTATTATCACATACTGGAGGGTCTTTTTTCGGATTATGCAAACTATGGGGGTCAGAATGAAATATGTGGGGTGCATCACGAAATTTAAGCAAAGTATGATGACTAGGCAACAAATCATAAAATGGGTAGGGTTTGTGAAACCCTAGCCCATTACCTCCTGTCCAACCTCCTTTGCTCCAACCTCCTGTGCTCGCTTGCCGCCGCGTGGAGTGACACCATCAGCACCCCGTCCACGAGTGATGCTCTCTGTTCCGCCGGTTTCCTCCACTCCGATGGCCAATTTGGCCTTCTCCTTTTGATTCTCATTCCACCATTCCGGGAATCCGACCAATTTGAAGCAAGTTTCTCAGGTATGTTTGTTCATCCCGCAGTTTGAGTACCATAATTTTGTTTTGTCGGGCTTGGTGGCTCCGCGGCGGCCATTGGTGGCGGCGAGTGGTTGTCCAGGACGGAGCAGCGCCTGTTGGGTTTGAAATCTGGTGTGTCGAGCTCCAAATCCGAGCCCTACTCCATTAGCTGCGGTGGTTGAGTCGGGATTTGCCGATGGCATGATCTTTAAACGAATGGCTTCTCGGTTCACCCAGCCGTATACAACATCTACCGGAGGCGTTGGACTTTCCTTGAGGATGTCTCGTCTGGTTCCTTCGAATTGGGAGTTTAATCCCGCCAAGAATTTGTACAATCTCCTCTGATTGATGATGTTTCGATACTCACCTATTCCTTTATCGTAGCAGGTGAAGGTCTTGGTTTGGCATCGATCAATTTCGATCCAAACCCCGTGCAAGGTCCTCCAGTAGGTCTCCAGATCCGTGTCCCCTTGGACAATCCGGCTGGCCTTATCCTCCAAATTGTATATTATATATGAATCCGACGTACTCTGGTACGTCACAGCCAAGCTATCCCAAATCGCCTTCGCACTTTGGTGGTACGCGAAATCTGCGACGATTTCGATCTCCATGTTGTCCACGATCCAGGAGAAGACCTCTAAATCGGTCTCCTCCCACTCCAGATATTCTTTATCGGTTGGTTTTGGGGGTTCCGGCGCTCCGGTGATGTGCCGCAATGCCCTTTGGCTCCCGATGACTACTCGCATCAGTCGAGCCCATAGTGCATAGTTTCTTCCATTTAGCTTGAATGCTACTGTAATATTCTTGCTTGCTTTGAGTCTGAGATCGCCGGTTTTGACATCGTCTTCTTCTGCCATTTTCAGGTTTAATTATCCTCCGCCGCCGCCTTCTGGTCGGGACAGGTATACAAGCGATGATGAAATTATCTTCTGAGCCTTTGATTATTTGGCTCTGATGCCATGTTGAAGAATATGTTCATATATTTCTCAAGTATGTATTATGGAGGAGGAAATACACGCCTAAATAGGCATAGAGAATTTACATATGGTATGATTTACTATGATTTACCCTAGCTACACATCAGGAAATAATCACTCCTAAATGATATTATAATCTTTTCATAATCTTGCTTGATTTCTTCCTTGATTTCTAACCTTTCAAATATCTTTATTTCGTCTAGAAATTATCTTCAGATTTTTAACTTTTAAATGCTCTATATTGAAAAGAATTTTCTTACAGATGAATTGACAAAAGATGTAAAAAAAAGCGAGGTTTAAATTGGACAGTACGTTATGTATTGTTTTTAAACTGTTTTTTCTGAAAATTTTTAGTTCTACATTGAAAAATGAAAACTAACATATTTCGACAAGTGAAGCATTAAATAACATACATTCAGATGTTCAACAGTTTTATGTAACAAAGAAAATTAAACAGAATTACAAAAAGGAAGTTGAAATTTTGTATAGTATGTATAGGCATCATATGCAACTTTATCATTTTTAATTTAGTCTACTGACAATTGATTATAAGTTTTGGCTTTACTATTTACATGACGTGTGTTTTTATATGTTTTTAATTACAACTAACGTGTGTTTAATAATCACTAGATCACATGGGAGAAAATGACAGGTTAATTGCTTTTGCTGCAGATTTTGATCACTTAGAATTAAGAAGCTGCTGTGAAGCTTCCTTGTCATTTCTGTTATGATCAAATCCCAATATTTGACTTTATAAACACAACCGTGATCCTAACGAGATTTTGCATTTCTAATCATTTAATGATTTTGCCAATTTGTGTTGCAGGAAATGAGGCGGCTATTCCTAGGAAAGTGCAATCTCTAGCTAAATTATAAAAAAAATGATCAGATAAAACTGACGACAGCAGAAAACAAACCATGGTTTGAATTTGGTCAAGTGTGGGCGATGTCGGTGCTACACGTCGACAAGAAACAAAATAATCAGACAATGATGTCGAAGTTGATGCTGTAGTTAGTGATCAGTTGGTAGCCTCAAATATTTTTTAATTATTTAGTGAGTACTAGTATTTTATAAAATTCGCTTTGGTATATTTTGTAGTATCGTGTTTTTTCATCTTTTCTTTTGTCATCTTTTTTTTGGAAAAAACTAACATAACAAACATATAATCTATTATACATCAACCAAATAGTGAGAACCAAAATGGAAACTCTAAAACATGAACTCTTCTATAAACACTCTATGTATACTATAGAGGAAATTACAATTCCACATTCAATACTAACATAGAATTTTAAGTATTCAGATGCTCAATAGTTTATGTAAAAAAGAAAGATTAAAAAATTACAAAAAAAAGGAACTTGAAATTTTCTAGTTTGTATATATATCATATTTAATTTAGTCTATTTAATTTGAAATGGATAATTAGATTGCCTTTATTATTGATACTATACAACTAGCATGTGTTTTAATCAGTAGATCACATGGGAATAAAGGGCAGAGAACTGGATTTTCTTGTATTTATATTATTATGCTTGAGAATATTCATTTCTTTAAATTAGGACTTTAAATTAGGTCAATATTCAGGTTGCTCTTGCTGCCCTGCATTTTGACTTAAGAAGCTGCTGCGAAGCTCTGATCACTTGACATTTCTTTTGCGTACTATATAATTCCAAGAATTTAACACAACCGTCACCGACTCACCATAATTAGATTGCAATTCTAATCATTTCTTGATTTTGCCATATTTTGCCACATATTTTTGCAGGAAATGAGGCTGCTATTTCTAGGAAAGTGCAAAATCTAGATTTGGCCAAATGTGGTACGATTTCGGCGTTACCCACACGCTGTGGCTACTATATTTATTTACAAAAGTTGCATGCTATTTATTTACAAAAGTTTCACGCTGTGGCTACTATTTATTGAAACAAAAATTATAACTCCATATACAGTAAAGTTTCATGCTATTAAACCTTTTGCTATTTTGATCTCATCATATATATTATGATGAGCGAGCTTGATTTTGATCTCATTTGATTTTTACGCAGGGGTGTTCAAGCCATGTTAATACCAATGGAAGATCAATATATGAAAATTGTGAGTATATAAACAATCTGAATTGTCTATTTATATATGAATCATTTGTCTTAATCACTGCTGCACAGGTGGAAGAGGAATTCGAGCTGGCCAAAAGAAGGATAGATGCCAGAATGATGGGGTGAGAGGAAATACAGTAATCTTTTTTTTTCTTGATCAAGATTCATTACTGAATATCCTTTATTTGATTTTCAGCTGTTCGAAAGATGCGAGCACGATGAAGCTGGAGTTTAGGAACAGGATTGCTCGAATGATCTTGACCGGAGAGGAGATCAAAGGAGAAGGAGATGTTCCTATTGAGGTGGCTCTTGTTGATGATGTGACAAGAGATGTTGTAGTTGATGAACCGGATGCCTCTGCGAATATCGACTTCTATCTTCTCAATGTTTCTGAAGCTGGAGAATCGATAGTCCCTCAAGAAGAAGGTAAAAAGCCTATTCTTGCAGCAGGAAATGTACCTCTGCAGCTGCACAGAGGCGTTGCTAAAATCAACAACCTCAAGATCAGAAACTGCGCCACCAAGATTAAGCCACCGGTGTTCAAGCTAGGCGCCAGGGTTGTTGGTGCTTCTGTTCGAGTCAAGGAAGCCACGACAGAGGCCTTCGCCCTCAAAGATTTTCGTCAAAAATGTAGTAATTCTCCTTCATTCTTATTCATAGTCTAATGTGTTTAATGACTAATGACACTTATTTTGATGATCTTCAGATTTCAAGAAGCACAGGAATCCATCTCTATCTGATCAAGTGTCGCGATTGGTGTTCATTCGCAGAGGTGGTAAGATCAACGAACGTCTTCAAGACAATAACATCTACACCGTGGAGGATTTTCTGATTCGACTTCTCTTAGATCCTCAAAGCCTCGAGAGTGTAACTTTTTCTCTTTTTCTTGAGTATTATACTATAAATAGTTGATATAAATAACTCATCATATATGATGAGTTATTTATTTATTGAGTAATCTCCATATGCCAAATCAATCACCTCCATCGAACTAAGAACGTTCTCCTAATCATCTAAGGTTCGATATAAAGCTTTGTAGTTTGCAGTCCAAAGCTGATCTTGCCTTTCTACCGGAGCTAGGAATTTGTAGAGAGGGGGGCAAATTTTTATACGAAGGAATTTTAAGTATTTTTGAGGAGAGGCATTTAGTAAGAGATTGAATGAAATAAAATTTATAATATGTAATATATATACATGTGTTAGAAAATGAGGACCCCACCTAGGCATAATGTAGATTCGCCCATGTCTACCACTAGGCATGATTATTTGCAAAAAGGGCTTCAAATAGGTATGTACATATATATATGTGTGTGTGTATAACTTAGTTTGTTGGTTTATTGTAGATTGTGAAGACCCAAGCCAAGAAGTGGAAGGCAATTGTCAACAATGCTCAAGCATGCCTAGTCAGTGAAAGGGTGTACTGTTACATAGATCCGAAGCAGAAGACAGGTGTCGCCTTCAACATTCTTGGACGCGTGCAAGGATTATGTTCGGGCAGCCACTACTCTCAGACAAGCACGCTGTCTGAAAAACAGAAGGCATATTTCATACAATCTGAGTATCCTATTTTGAGCATATTGAGTAAGTATTTCTTACTAAATCTGTTGAATAACAGGTTGATGCTAAGAAACTGTTAGCCTCAGCTTACCAAAACTGGAACGAGGTGAAGGCCTTGGATGACCAGAATTATGTCCAACAGCATTTACATGAGTTAACTGAAATGGTGGGTGGATCGAGCTCAGCAATGAACTCGTGTGGGGAAGATGTTGTTGGATCCATGGATGATGAAATAGACGTTGTATATGATGCTGCGATGCAAAGCCCTCACGACTGGCCTTGGAGTCTTTGAAGGCTTGAGGAGCGAGTCGAATGGTGATGAGCCTCGGATCGTTGTTGGTAGTGGCAATTCACCAAGAATGTTGAGATAAGTGGTGTGTGTATCCAAATAGTTACTTGTCTCTGAGGAGAAGAGTGGCCTTGTTGCATCTTACCCCGACTTAACCAATGGATTGCCCATTATTAATGGAGTAACTGATTTATAAGCTGAACACTTTTTTTTTCAAATCAAGTTAGAAAAATAATGGGCCAAAATATTAAAATAATAATAATAATAATAATAATAATAATAATAATAATAATAATAATAATAATAATAATAATAATAATAATAATAATAATAATAATAATAATAATAATAATAATAATCCACATTATATATGCACTTTTTCCACCCGCTGTTGATTACATTAACATAACATTTCCGTTATATGGCAGTTGGTGAGAAGCCAATCATAACAGTACAGAAAAGATACTTCCAATAACGAATTTTTGCTATTTATCAAAAGCCAATCACATCGTCTTATTTTATCTGCGCCCCAAATTTAAGGGCACGCGTTTACGAGCGCGTGAATAATTACTCGTACGGTGGCGTGTATTAATTTTTAAATTCATTTACATAATGGATGGCCCCGATTGGCTGAAATGGTCAAACTTTTCGGCAATGTAGTTTTATACTGTCTACAAAAAATAGGACACCTTGTGAATGACACAGTTTTAATGTCAAATTAGTAATGTAAGAGAGAAAGTAAAAAAGTAAAAGAGAAGTAGTGTTAGTGGAATATGAGGTCCATATTATTAGTAAGAGAAAAATTATTGAAAACTTTCCTTTTTTAGATGTGCTTTATTTTTCGTAGACAACCAAAAATGGTAAATGTGTTCTATTTTTTATGAACGGATGGAGTATTTCATTTGTCCTATCTTAAGTGAAAAGTTTTCCTATTTATGTTATCCCACTAAAAATGAAACATTTCTAAAAATTGAAACAACATTATCTATTGTTTCTTCTCTCTTACCTTACTTTCTCTTCATTAACTAACAAAACACCACTACATAAAATTCTGTACCGAAAACTTAATGGAGTATTTCATATTTAATGGGACGGAGGGAGTATAATCTTTCCATCCCATAAAAGATGTCTCATTCTTTGGACGACACGAAATTTTATACAACTTTATTTTGTGTGTTAAATAGAGAGAGTGAATAAAGTACAAATAAATGTATTTCCAATTTTAGTAATGTGTCATCTTTGTTGGGACAATCTAAAAAAGAAAGTGAATCATCTTCAATTGGACGGAGCGAGTATTACTCCTGTCCGCCTCATAATAAGAATCACATTTCACTTTTATCATATATGATAAGTAAATAAGAATCACATTTCACTTTTATCATATATGGTAAGTAGGTCCCACATTTCACTAACTCACACCACTCACATTTATTTTAAAATTAATAAAAAAAGTGAACGTCATATTCCACTAACTTTTCCAACCCATTATTCTTTATATTTCTTAAAATTCGTTACTCGTATTATAGTACCGAGAGAGTAAATATTACGTAATTATCTATTTATATATACTATTTCGATCAAGTAATTGGGTTTGTATGGAATTTTTTTTCAACATATTACAATATTTTTAATAAAATATCTAGCTTACTAAATCTAACACTAGTTGATATCACTATTCACTACACTTAGTTCAGCCTAAATTAATGATATTGTCATATTGACAAGATAAAGCTGTTTCACCGTGATGATTAAATTCAATAAGCTTCCATTTAGGGGTTTGATTGGATTTTTGCTATTCAAATTCAATAAAGCTGTACTATAGTTTTCTTTTTAAAGTTACTACAACTTCATCTGTTCCATATTAATAGAGTTATTTTGCTATATTAAGAAGTTTTAAGTTACTTTTGAGTTATTTCTATTTTTGATTCTTACTTTATTCACCATATATTTCACACATTAAACTAAAAAAAATGTCACAATTAGCAAAGAAGAATGGAAGTAATTCATAAATTTACTGCCAAATGAAGTAGAATTATAGATAGGCCTCAACAATTCCAATGTAGTCGAGTGTGTAGGTAGATGTATCACTCAATTTACGCGTTTTGGCCGCCGCTTTCCGATATGTATAAATACTTCCAAGGTAAAAGCCATTTGTTGTCAGTAGTTGCCAATTTTGTGGAGAGAGATGAGGAGTGATGAAAATGGTGCTTCATCAGAGCAGCTTGGGCAAGCTCTTGATCAAATCGTTAGAAGGTATAAGTCGATTCTGAGAAAAAATTCCTCTTTGATTTGGGTGTTTCTTGCTGATTTACTTCTGCTTACTTCATTTCTTCTTTTTTTGTGAAGTTGATTCATGAATTCAGAACTTACATGAGCTTGTGTTTTTATTTGTATATAGCGGTTGACTTACCTTTTGCTTTGCACCGAATCTTCAATTTATGGATTCTTGATCTTAATTTAGTAGTACCATTGTGTGTGTGTTTCTTTTCTTGCTTTGTTTTTGAATTGTAGCATTTGGGCTCAGCTTATTAAAGGTTAATTGTTGTTATCATCACTTTTAGAATTTAGACTAAATTCCCTTTTGCTTTTTTAGTTTCCCTTTCTGTTATGTTTAGATATTATTCCAACTTTCTGATTCATCATACTTTTGAGGATCTAAAAGAACCTCATGTGGATTCTGATGCTGCCCAATTTTGGTAAATAGAAAGCTGGAAGTTGCCATAATTGGGAGTCCTTCATCTCTTCATTCTTGATCATATTGTTACTTTTTTTTTATTTTGCTCGGCTACTCCCTTTATGATAGGATAATGGAGAAACAGATTAAACCTATGGTGTTACCAATGGTTAGACAACAAGTAAGGTCAATGGTCGTCACTATCGTTCAACAAGAGGTAGTACCTGTTGTTGAGGATCTAATTCGTAAAGTGGTGAGTTTCGCATCTTCTTTTCCGTGTCTGTTTAGTGCTATGTTTCCATTTTGTAAGAGGATGTCTGAACATCATGAATTGGTTATTATGTTATAAAAAGATATCACTTCACGAGAGTCGGCTTAACTTAACCCTTAGCCTAGCTTGAGTTACGTCTCAAACTTCGCCCAATGTCTTTTTTGCATTAGATAGCTAAAGTTGAGATTCATGAATCAGAGCCTATTGTACTTCAAGGTATAGATAGCTTTCTTGAAATCTTCAAGTTGTTATGAAGCTCAATGTTTTCAGTCTTCGGTAATTTATCATGGTTAATCGGAGAACTAAGGCTATTTTGTTCAATATTCTTTGTTTTAGATAAAAGAGGCTCTTCAAGAGCATGTTGAAGAGAGGCCTTCGAATGGAGGGACACGGTGAGAATTACGATATTGGTTATCTCTTATATTCCGATCAACAGCGCTGACAAGATCAAGAAAAAGGCCCATATTTGTGGTTGATAACGAATTCTTGTATCGTTTCCTATGTGTTCATAGGAATGACTTGCCAGAGGAAAGGAGTTTACAGCTGAAGTTCGTATATGATACAGTATCCGATACTGTGACAGGCGAGGAGCTTAAAGGGATAAATGACAAATGGCTGAAGTTGGTTCTGGTTGATTCAGGCGGGAATACCGTGACCTGTGGCAGCGGATCTGATGCAAAGGTGGAGATACTACTTCTTGACGTAAATGAAAATGGTGGTGAAGATAACATGAGTCTTGAAAATTTCGATAGACGCATCATTCAAACGGGAGAAAAGAAGAAGCCTCACTTTGCTAAAAGTGTCCATATATCTCTCAAGGAAGGCGTTGCAGATTTGAATGGTCTCAAACTGGGACATGACAAAGACCGGATCAAGAAGTATAGCTGCAGGCTTGGGGCGAGGATCGCGCAGAACCTTGACAGAACTACAGTGCTTGAGGCGTGGACCGCACCATTTACGGTCATAGATAAGCATGACAAATGTAAGTCTTCCTCACAACAAGTAATAACTGTTTCATCTATAGATTTATGTAAAGATCAAGGCATTAAAATTTACTCTTAAAGAAGATATCCATATAACAGCTGGTTTCCTTTTGCAGACAATGACAAACATCCTTGTCCATCTCTTTCTTCTGAGGTCTGGAGATTGGATGGAATCGGCAGGAATGGCAACCCATGTGGTCGCCTGAAAAAGGAAAGCATCAAGACTGTGCAGGATTTTTTGTTTTGGTTCCATGTCAATCCTGAGAAGCTCCAAGAAAAAGTAATAGTCCTCGTCTACTCTTTATACGCGTTCGATTTACCAAGTGTTGTCATCATATTTTGCTTGTTTGTCGCCTGTGCTATTGTTTTGGCTTTAGAATTGAAATATATGCAAACAACAATCTTCACACTTAGAGGGCATTCGATATTAAAAAAACTGCTCGTATATATGGCATGAGAAATATAAATCTTTGTAATATGCGTACAGATATTATGTGTTGGTGATTGCAAATGGAAGACAATAGTCAGTCATGCTCAGAAATGCAACATTGATTGTAAAAGGATGTTTTCTCACAAATCTTCAACTGAACCTCAAACCTGTGTTATTTATGATGCTGTGGGAAAACTCAAGGGTGGTATTATCGAGTCCCACTTTGTTCCAATTGATGATATGCCTTCTGATGAAAAGGTGGTGCCCTTTTTGTGATTAGCTTTCTTTGTGCAACTGTGGTAATATCTCCTACTAATGAATTGTTGATTCCTAAATAGGATCGTGCACGTGAGTTACTCAGATATGTGTTAGAGGAACCGTCTGCATTTGTAGAACGATACGACGACTTCTCGGAAGATGAAGGGTCCCTTTTAAAGAAGTTTCCATACAGATCATTGCAGCACAGTGTTCTCACCGTTTCTGAAGATATGAATGAAAATCATACTTCATCGTCTCAGAGCATCATCGCTGCTAATAACTCGTATGCTTGTGGGCCTTCCGGCTCTCTTGGATCAATAGAAATGGGAGAGCTATCCAACTCTCGCGCCTTTTCTACTGATCTTCATACATTAGGTCAGATCTCACTGCATCTTATAACCAGTGTGTGCCACAAGTAGTTAGATCTTTAATCTAAAGTTGATGAATTCCAGATTACGAGACTCCATTATGTTTCGAGAACAATTCTTCACCATTAAATACGCTGGTCTCCGGGAACGACAAGGTATGCCTTGAGATAAGCTCCCTATTTTCAACATCATGAGTCATGACTGATGATCAGTTGATCTCCGTGTATGCAGCACACGGCCGAGATGGGTGGAGGGTCGAGCAGTGGACGCTCAAATGCCTCGTTTCAAAGTGCAAGGGGGCAGTGGGTTGACGAGGAGGAGCCCTACTATCCTGCCCCTCTCAGCCCAGAACCCATGCTTCCCGACGTCAACAGTCACAACGTTACTGGCGGCCAGTGGTTTGAAGATGAGCCCAATGGTCCTGGCTCTCTCAGCCCAGACCCCATGCAGCTTTACGACGAGCACGTTGACATCCACAGCGCCCATGTCCATGGAGACGAGACGTGTGGTGCTGATCGTCCCAAGACGTTGAAGAAATTGTCGAGGCTATTGTCCTCGTTTAGCAGATTGGTGTCTGGAGATGCTGGTCCTAGCTGCAAGAAGGGGAGAGTTGATTAACCATGTAGATAGAAGCAACTCCCACTTTCATGCTCACAGACTTAAAATTCATATTTTTTATTTGCATTCGTGTTGCCATTTGAGTATATGTGGTCTCATTCAAAACTAGTCTGTGTACCTGCTTTGGCAATCAATGGAAATGTTCTCTGTTTTGTGGATAGTTTCTTGGTTAGATGGTCTATTTTATCCTATCGTTTAAAGCAATTACTCGAAAAAGTCTTAACTTTTAGGTGTGATTAAAATGCATTGGTTGAAAAAGTCATAAATTATTGAAAATCCCATTAAGCTAAACTCTTTTTCTCTCCTACATGCCATTAAGCTAAGCCATCGACTTTTAATCCTATGAAAGTGATTAAAGAAATTATACTATATACTTTAAATTTCTGGCTTCGTTTTTCTTTAAGTCAAAATAGGCTTTTATCAGCCTATATTTATAAAGAATCAGATGGTTTTCCGAGAGACCAAATAGTTGGTAGATGATCTTTATAAAATATCAAAAGGTATGATAAAAAAGCAAAAGAGAAGAATTTGATTTTAGGTATCTAGAATTAAAAAGTGAATTTTTATCAACCGTATTAGTGGCCACTGACCTAATTATCATTTTGAAATCTCTTAAACTAGAGGCGTCAATTATCAACCAAAAAAAGTTCTTCATTTAAAATTGAAAAGGTCATAGTATAGAAACAAATGTCCTTATCATAATCGAACTATACCTTTTTTGTTAATTTTGATTAAATGTGAAAATCTTTCGATTATCTGAGAATCTAATCAAAATATATTGTGATTTTAAAATCCAAAGCTTATTTATTACTATTATATATACTCTGTATTCAAAATTTACACTATTAATTTTAGAATTTACTTGAATCTGAGATCACGTATTAAAATAAGAATTCAAAAAAGAAATCAACGCCATAGTTTTGATATTTCACTAAAGTGATTTTTTGAATAAATGTATTCAATTAAATTTGATTTATCACTATCCAAAATAGCATATCATATAAATACATTAATTAAGATTTAAAAACCATTCTTCTTAAAAAATTCAATATGATTAGAGAATCAAATAAATATATTCAAATCACTCATCATTCTTACAGAAAAGCTTTCCTTGTTGACAGCTATAATAATTTGAAAATTTTCTGACCTGTACATCCATATTATATCTCTCCCTCTCTAAATATTTATAAGTATATAACTCAAATGAGACATCAAAGAGATCATATAAAAAGAGGGAGAGGGAGAGAGAGAGAGAGGGGTAGATTGAGAATTTTGAAGAAATTCATTTCTCTGAATTCTGGTATTCTTTTGGATTTCTTTGTGGGGTGCTACTACTACAAGCATCAAGATCAAGAAATTTGGATAGATTAAGATATTTGAAATAAATCAAGAAATATGGTTAGTTATGGAGGGACAACACAGAAATGCAAGGTGTGTGAAAAAAAAGTGTATTTGGTGGAAGAACTCACTGCTGACAGCAAGGTCTATCACAAGGTCTGTTTTAGATGTCACCACTGCAAAGGAACCCTCAAGGTTTGATTTTTTTTCACACCCTTTTGCTGTTTTTCCATTAATTATATAAACAATCATATATTCTTTTTATTGGTGTGTAACAAAGTTGGTTTTTTTGAAGCCCTTCTGATGTTTTATGTATCATGCTCATGCTTGATTTATTCAAGAATTGTTTTTTGATAAACCATGATCTCAAAGATTGTAACTTTACTGGATTTTTTTACATTTAAGTGATCAAGTTGTTGCAATTTGGTTATATGTATAAAACTCTTAAAAAATCTACATCTGATTCTGTTGTCTGAATATCAGTAACTTGATTTTGCATATCCAAAGCAGCATGTTACTAATATCTGTCCAGCTGTTCAAATTAAGGTTCATTAAATGGTGCACCCCTAAATCAGATATTTGGATAAAATGACATATGTGGAAATTTAATGAGATTCATGTTTTTGGGTAGCTGGATTGAGCATAATTAAGGCACTTGGAAAAATATGGAAGATAGAATTCAAATAGCATCTTAGCTTCCTTTTGTGTATTTGGTATTGCCTTCTCATTACAGTGCAAAATCCTTCAGTGTTTTTATGTCTGTTCTCTCTCGTTCTCAGCTGAGTAATTACTCGTCGTACGAAGGCGTTGTGTACTGCAAGCCTCATTTCGATCAGCTATTCAAGATGACTGGCAGCTTGAATAAGAGCTTTGAAGGTAATCAAGCCCATTTCAAGTTCATTTCCACATCCAAAAATAAAATATTTGAATGATACTTAACATTGTTTGCTTCTCTTTTACAGGAACTCCAAGAACTGCTATAACTGACAGATCTATTGAGCTGAACACCAAAATGTCAAGTTTGTTTTCAGGAACTCAAGATAAATGCATTGCTTGTGACAAGAAAGTATACCCTCTCGAAAAGGTATTGTTATCATTTATCAATGGCTTTCATCCAACAAATGTTGATGGATTTATGTGTCATGTTATGTAGGTAGCAGTTGATGAGAAGCTGTACCACAAGGCTTGTTTCAAGTGCAGCCACGGCGGGTGTGTGATAAGCCCTTCCAACTACGTTGCACACGAGCAGCGCCTCTACTGCAGGCATCACCACTCGCAGCTGGTCAAGCTGAAGGGAAACTTCAGCAAATTGGACAGATACGATCCATCTACCGTGGTAAATGGAACGCAACCAAGCTTGCTTCATGACGTCGTCCAGACTGAAGCTACACCAATGGCCTTAGATCAAGAAATTCTTACGTGAGGAGGCATTTGCTTGTGGTTTTCTGCATTATATCCTACAAATTTTTCTTAAGAATTGGTTTCTTGTGTGGGATACTTGTTGCATTGCCCTTTACTTGGATCTCAGAGTTTATTTCGACTACATTAAATAGTTCGCTAATAGACTAATGGATAAGTAATCGATCCATTCACATAAATAAATAAATATCATAAGCGTTTGGAATCCATATTATGCGAGGAGATATTGCTTTTATCAATTCAAATTGAAGAATGATGGAGTATAATAATCGGTCAATTTCTGAGGTCATATCCATAGTCAGCACATTCATGACAATTTGAAGTTTGCACCTTCGTGTATTTCTTTTAGAGCATCCCCATCCGTGCTCTAGCCAACGAGCACGGATGTAGGTCCGGACCCACTTTTACTCCATGCTCTTAGGCAAGAGCACAACACTCACATTCATGCTCTTCTGCAAGGACAAACTCATGGGTCCCACCATTCTATTATTCAATTTAAATAAAAACATTTCCACAAAATTAAAATGCATTAAAAATATCTGGAATACTATTACAAATTACAAAAAAAAATTAAAAAATGACATAATTAAAATCCTAAAAATTAAAAATTACACAATTAAATTCATAAAATTAAAAAACTCACTACTTGTGGCCGAATTTCGCTCAAATGTGTTTGATTAGGTCTTCTTGTAGCTCAATGTGGGCTCGGGTATCGCGCATTGTGTTCTTTGTTTCGATCCTCTCGCCCACCGTCTTATGCACACCTCGGCGTGAGGAGACCTCGCGGTTGAGCTTCCGGCTTCATCCTCGTCGTAAAAGCTAGCCGCCATCAGTCATTCGTCATCTATAATCATGTTTTGCAAGATAATACACGTGTACATGATGTCAGCGATATTTTTCACGTACCACAGCCGAGGCGGGGCCTTCACAATGTTGAATCGGGCATGAAGGACCCCAAAAGCTCTTTCGACGTCTTTCCGAGCGGACTCTTGACGCTGCGCAAAAAGAACCGGTCTCAGGTCTTGCGGGTTGCTGAGCGTCTTCACGAAAGTCGACCACCTTGGGTAGATACCATCGGCGAGATAGTAACCCATATGGTATGCATTTCCGTTGACGGTGAAGTCGATCGCCGGTGCTACATCATTTAAAACATCATTGAAGAGTCGTGAAGAATAGAGCACGTTCAAGTCGTTGTTGGATCCGGCAATACCAAAATATGCAGGCCAAATCCATAAGCGGTAGTCGGCGACTGCTTCAAGGGTAAGTGTTGGGCCGCCGCCTTTGTGGCCGCTTAAGTGTTGCCCCCTCCAAGCAGTCGGGCAATTCTTCCACCTCCAATGCATGCAGTCAATGCTGCCAAGCATACCGGGAAAACCATGGACTGTTTCGTGAAGATAAAGCAACCGCTGGCAATCATCGGTGGTGGGTGCCCGAAGGAATTCCTCACCGACAGCTGAACGAACGCCGTTGCAAAAAAATTTAAGGTAAAGGATTCTAGTTGACTCACCGACATGCAAATACTCGTCGAAGAGGTCAGCCGTTTGCCCAGCAGCAAGTTGCCGGATGACACACGCACATTTCTGCAACGCCGATAGACTTTGTCGACCGGTTGCGTCTGTACTTGTTTGAAAGTATTCAGCACGGACGAATAATGTGTTGACAATACGCATAAACAAGCATTTTGACATGCGAAAACGGCGCCGAAAGTAATCTTCCGGAAACTGCGACTGGTCGGAAAAATAGTCGGCAACGAGCCTTTCGTTGACTCCCTCCTGGTCACGATGGATGTAGTGGCGAGTTGATCTAGTTGGTCGAGGAGGAGGGGCGGGGGTATTCGGGGTGACATAGGCTTCATAGGTGGCACGATATTGTTCATAGTATTTTTGTTTTTCGCCCTCCGCTTCCTCAATGAGATTGGTGAAATCCATTTGAGAGGGTTAGAGTGAGAGAGGAAGATGTTGATAAGTTGTATGAAAAAATATGAATGAGAGATGATTTGATGTGAAAAATGGATGATAAATGTGTGTATTTATAGATGATTTTGGAAATAAAAAAATCAAAAAAATTTCAGAAAAACGGTAAAAAAACGGCCATATTTTTGGGAATCTGGAATTTTTTTTATTTTTGGTATTATTTTCGATTTTTTTAAAAAATGAATTTCTAACGGAAATGTCGTTGGCCAATCAGAACGCGCCACGTTAGCTGCTCGCTGGCACGGACGTGCTCGATGCATCGAGCAGCTCCGCGCCAGTGGCGAGCAGGCGGTGGCGCGCCGCTGGTATGGACGCACCGCTGCTGATGCTCTTATGTTTGTCTGATTTTAATTACTACCGTACTATATTTATTAATTAAACTCATATACGATTTAGTTAAGAAAGATTTTTATTAAAATAAGAATGATACAACTAAAATTGAAAATTACATCAAAATGATAGATTACATAATTAAAACTGAAATTTACATAATTAAAATCTCAAGATTTCATGATTGAATTGAATTTTCAAATTTAATTAAAAAAATAAATCTTCAGATTAAATAAAAATATGAATTTCAAATTTAGTTATTTCCTCCGTTTAGTTATAGTTGAGACAAAACTTTTCGGCATAGAGTTTAAAAAAGATAGGTTTAATGTGTTAAATAAATAGATAAAAAGTAAGAGATGAAAAAAAGTAGAGGGAATAAAGTATAAAGTGAATAAAATAAATAGAATAAAGTAAATGGTAAAGTAGAAATGACTCAACGAGCTTCTCAATTTTGAAAAAATGACTCTACTGTCGAGAAATGGAGGGAGTACTAAATTCGAAGGGAGGTTCTATTAAGTGAGAATTCGGCGGTTCCGGCAGCGGAAAATCGTCGCCGAAATCCATCGCTACCGAATTCGGCGATTGGGAACTAGGGTTCCATATTCTCTTAGTTGGGACTGATGGATCGGGCGAGTTTTTGATGGTGATGAATGCTGGTAAATATAGATCACGACACAGAGATTTACGTGGTTCGATTTACTGAGGTAAATCTACGTCCACGGGAAGAAAGGAGGGCAGAGTTGTATTGCTTGATCTGGTTTACAGCTTACAATACAGACTTGCTATCTGATATTTGATCTCTAGAGAACTTGACCCCTGTCTATCTGATCTAAGTTCTATTTATACATTGAACTAAGATCGTGGCTTGCATCACCACTAATGATGGTTGTGGATGTCGTGGAGGTCATGGAGATCCTGCATGGGTCCACTATCTCTTTGTTTGGTCCACTATCCTGCATGAGATCCTGCATGAGTCCACTATCTCTCTGTTTGGTCCACTATCCTGCATGAGTTGACTATCTCCCAGTTCGGTCGAATACTGAGACCGAACTGCTGAACTATTGCCGAGCAGCTTTTGCCGATCTGAGAGTAGAGCTTGATTGGTCGGCTTTTACCGAGCTGTAGGCTGGGGCCGAACTCTTTGGTAATGCCGAACTGATACTCTTCCTTGGGCTTTGGGCTGATGGGCCGTCACTGCTATTGGGCTTGTTTAGTACGTATCCCATCACTACCCCCCCCGAAAAGCGAAGTGAATCACTTCGGCGAAGCGAGTCACTTCGGCATTCTGATAAATGAAATTTTTATTTCGCTTCTAACACTGCGTATTTACAGCTCGGCGAAAAAATTTCATCGTGCTCGTCCTCGGTCTTCTGAAGTAAACTTCTTTGACCGGACTCGTCCTTGGTCTTATGAAGTAAACTTCTTTGACCGGACTAAGCTTGTGTCCTAATTCGGCGAGTTTATCGCGTGGATCGGACTTTCCCTTGTCCTAATTCGGCGAGTTTTATCGCGTGGATCGGACTTTCCCTTGTCCTAATTCGGCGAGTTTTATCGCGTGGATCGGACTTTCCCTTGTCCTAATTCGGCGAGTTTTATCGCGTGGATCGGACTTTCCCTTGTCCTAATTCGGCGAGTTTTTATCGCGTGGATCGAACTTTCCCTTTGTTGCAGTTCGTTTCAGACGAACTGCTTGTTTCTTAAGCTGAATTGTGGTCTTGTATCCTCCTTAGAAGCTTGGACTCACAATCGTTGGCTTATATATGTTCTAAGAAGGGGATCAGCCTTTAAAGAACAAGATACCTCAGTAACATTTGTAAGAGACGACACGCACATAGACAGACAAAATGCACATAGACAAACCAAACACACATAGACAAAAAAGGACGAACAAGCACAAAGAAAGCACATACCTCTAGGACCGAACTAGACACAAGACTGACTGACCGGACTGTCTCTTACAAATGGAACTTCTTGAGGTTGGAAATGTGCCATGTTCGGGGTACTTGTTCTCCTGACATGTGAGTCAATTTGTAAGACCCTTTGCCGAGGACTTCTGACACCCGATATGGACCTTCCCATGTGGGTTCGAGTTTGCCCAGCTTTTCTGCTCGGCTTACTTCGTTGTTTCTCAAGACGAGATCTCCCACTTGAAATTGCAGCTTTTTCACCCTTTGGTTATAATACCGGGCTACTTGCTCCTTGTACTTGGCTGCTTTTATGCAGGCCAATTCTCTTCTTTCTTCGGCCAGATCTAGTTCGGCTCTCAGTCCGTCATCATTCATTTCTGAGGAGAAATTTAGAGTTCGGGGACTGGGTACGCCGATCTCAACCGGAATCACGGCTTCAGTGCCGTACACCAGACTGTACGGAGTTTCACCGTTGGAGGCTTTGGGTGTAGTTCGGTAGGACCATAGGACTTGAGGGAGATTTTCTACCCATTGTCCTTTGGCTTGTTCTAACCGAGCTTTTAACCCTTTCACCAAGATACGGTTTGTTACCTCCGTTTGTCCGTTTGCTTGTGGGTGGGAGACCGAAGTGAACCGCTGTTGAATATTCAGCTCTTGGCACCAATTCTTGAATGTCTTGTCGGTGAACTGAGTCCCATTATCCGAAATGAGGATGTGGGGTATGCCAAATCGGCACACTATGTTCTTCCAGACGAAATCCAATGCCTTCGAGCTCGTTATCGTAGCTAATGGTTCAGCCTCTACCCACTTTGTAAAGTAATCCACGGCAACGATAAGGAATTTCATTTGCCGAGGAGCTTGTGGTAGTGGCCCTACTATGTCTATGCCCCATTGCATAAAAGGCCAAGGGCTTTGCATAGTGTATAGATCGGTCTGCGGCATCCTTGGGATATTTGCATGAATTTGGCACTTCGTACATGTTTTGACGAGCTGCACTGCTTCTTGTACCAAAGTTGGCCAATAATACCCCATCTCAGAACTTTTGTAGCTAAAGCTCTAGCTCCGATGTGGCTACCGCAAGATCCTTCATGAACTTCTCTAAGGATGTAGTCCGTCTCTTCTGGCCCTACACATCGCAATAACGGCTGAAGGTAGGACTTTCTGTATAGGACTCCTCCATGAAGTTCGTACCGAAGTGCTCGGCATGTGATTTTCCGAGCTTCTCTCTTATCCTCGGGCAGTTGTCCTTGATCTAGATACTGTAAGATCGGCGTCATCCAGTTCGGCGAGCTGGCTACTGAATGTACCTCAGCTTCATCAATGCTTCGGTGCATCAATTCCTCCACCTTTGAACTTGGATATGAGGCTAACTTACTTAAAGTATCTGCTCGGCTGTTTTCCGCTCTGGGAATGCGGATTATCCGAAAATAAGAAAAACTTCGGCTAATGCTTTGCGCTTTGTCCAAGTATTTCCTCATCCTCTCATCACGGGCTTCACTTGTACCCAACATGTGATTCACTATGACTTGTGAATCACAATGGATTTTGAGAGACTTGATAAATAGACTTTGCGCTAGCTGGAGTCCGGCAAGGAGAGCTTCGTATTCGGCTTCGTTATTAGTGGTTGGGAATAAGAACCGAAGTGAATAAGTTACCTCGTGTCCGTCGGGAGCGATAAGTAGAATACCAGCTCCACTTCCCGTTTTATTCGAAGCTCCATCTACGAATCCGCTCCAGCAATCCGGTGGCTCTACTTCGGATTCCAGGGGCTGTGCTAGTTCGGCATTGGCAGAATTTTTCTGTTCGGCAATGACAGGGATTGCTTGATCGAACTTTGCCTCTGCAAGAAAATCTGCCAAGGCTTGTCCCTTGATGGCTTTCCGAGGTAGGTATTCGATTGAGTGTTCTCCCAACTCTATGGCCCATTTGGCGATTTGCCTGATGCTTCTGGCTTAGTCAAAACTTGCCGAAGTGGAAGATCGGTTAAGACGCATACCTTGTGAGCATAGAAATATGGCCGCAGTCTCCTTGCTGCATTTACTAATGCCAGAGCAATTTTTTCCAGAGGTTGATACCTTGTTTCTGGACCTCTTAATGCTCGGCTTGTAAAGTAGATGGGAAGCTGCTTTAGGCCTTCTTCTCGTACAAGCACCGCGCTAATGGTCTGATCCGATGCCGCTAAGTATAAGAATATCACTTCGGCATCTGTTGGAGCAGAGAGAATAGGAAGCTCGGCTAAATAACTTTTGAGCTCGTCAAAAGCCTTTTTCTGCTCGACTCCCCACTCAAACTTTGGTGCCTTTTTCAACACATTGAAGAACGGCATTTGCTTTTCGGCTGCTTGGGAAAGGAATCTATTCAGTGCGGCTAGACATCCAGTTAGCCTTTGCACATCATGTATGGACTTCGGCATTGCCATGTTCTGAACAACTTGAACTTTTAGCGGATTTGCCCTGAGTCCTTCCTTTGAAACCCAACAACCTAGAAACTTTCCCGAATCTACCAAAAAGGTACATTTTTGGGGTTGAGTTTGAGGTTGGCTTTTCGGAGCACGTCGAGAGTGGACTTGAGATTGTCTTCGTACTCCGAAGTGCTTCTGCTTTTAACGACTATGTCGTCAACATACACTTCAACCTCTTTTCCGATCAAATGCCGAAAAAGCTTATCTACCATCCTTTGATATGTGGCTCCGGCATTCTTTAAACCGAACGGCATCTTTTTATAAGCAAAGATGCCGAAGTCAGTAATGAAAGCCGTTTTTGGAGCATCATTCTCATCCATTAAGACTTGGTGGTAGCCTTTGTATAAATCAAGAAAACAGAAAATTTCGAAGCCGATCAAAGCTTCTACTTTTTTATCTATGTTCGGAAGGGGATAGCAATCTTTAGGACAGTGCTTGTTTAGATCGGTAAAATCTATGCACATCCGCCATCCTCCTTCTTTTTTCTTGATCATCACAGGATTGGCCACCCAAGAGGGATATTTCACCTCGAATAATACATCCGCTTTCAGTAATTGGCGGACTTCGTCATGGATGACTTGATTTCTTTCTGCCGCAAAGAGTCTTTGCTTCTGTTTTATAGGCCGGACTGAAGGATCAATATTTAACCGATGAGTGATTACCTCAGGGGGCACTCCGGTCATATCCAACGGAGACCATGCAAAGACATCTTTGTACTCCTTGAGGAGCTGGATGGTCTTTTCCCGGAGTAGAGGCGTTCCCGCGAAACCGATCTTGACCGTTCTGGATGGATCATCTTCGTATAACTGAACGGTCATTGAGTTCGGCTCTGGTGTGACTTCGGTCATTTCGCTTGCCTCTGACTCCGGCTGCTGTGATTGCTATGCTTGATGATGCCGATCTGATTGCTCGGCACTTTTAAGCGCAATCTGCAGACACTCTTTTGCTCTCTTTTGATCACCTCGGATGACCGCTATCCCCCCTTTAGTGGGGATCTTGATGGCGAGGTGATAAGTAGAGCAAATGGCCCGAACTGCGTTGAGCCAGTCTCTTCCCAGGATGATGTTGTACGGGGACCGAGCTTTTACCACAAAGAATTCGATCATCGTACTGGAGCTTGTAGGCGCTTTTCCCACCGTGATCGGAAGGCTGATAATACCTTCAGGGCGGGTATCCTCCTGGGCGAAACTTTTCAGAGGAAGTGGAGCCGGACTGAGCCGAGCTGGATCCACTTCTAGTTTATCGAAACATTCTTTAAAAAGAATGCTGACTGACGCTCATGTATCCACAAACACTCTGTGGATCAGTTTGTTTGCCACTCCGGCTTGGATGACAATAGCGTCTCGATGAGGAGAGATGGCCGGGACGGGATCTGCATCTGAAAATGTAATCACTTCGTCCTGCTTCAGTCTTTTATGCGTTGGCTCCTCTCGATTAAAGCCTCTGCGCTCTGACTTCAGGGACGATTTAGTCTTCCCGGCTGGGAGAGCGTCAATAGTCAGGATTACTCCATCATATTGCGGCTCGTCATCGTCTTCGGGATCCTGTTGCCTTTTCGGATCCTGAGGAGCGCAGTTCGCACCTCTCTGTTTCTTGTTCTTTTTCGGCTGCTTGCTTTGGTATTTTTTTAACGTCCCTGCTTTCACAAGAACATCAATACCTGCAGCCAAATGTCGGCACTCCTCGGTATCGTGATCGTGGTCTTGATGGAAGGAGCAATATTGATCCTGAGGTCGACGCGCGGCCGATTTCGTCATCCGCTTTGGTTTTTCGAACATATCGGAATGCAGTTCGAAAATTTCCGCTCTCGACTTGTTCAATGGTACGAACTGAGCGGGCGGCTTCTCAGGATTGAGACGTGGCCCCAATCGGTCTTGCACCGGAGTCCTTTGAATCCTTTCAAAAGGAGTTCGGCGAGGATGTCCCTGATCGCCAAAAGGAGTTCGGCGAGGATGTCCCTGATCGTTATGATCGGGCTTCCTCCTGTCTCCTCGGGATGAGCTGTCTAAAGACCGTTTGCGACGGTCTGCCTCATCGGCACGGGAGAACTGGTCCGCAATGTCCCACATCTCTTGAGCTGTTTGCGGACTGCATTCCACGAGCTTTCTGTAGAGAGCTCCGGGCAGGATTCCATTTTGGAATGCCGAAATGACAAGTAGATCATTGAGATCATCTACTTGTAGGCATTCCTTGTGGAATCTCGTCATAAAGTCGCTGATCTTTTCGTCGCGACCTTGACGTATAGAAAGCAACTGAGCCGAAGTGATTCGGGCTTCCGCTTTCTGAAAGAACCTCCTGTGGAAAGCATCCATTAGATCTCGGTAAGATCTAATGCTGTCTTGGGGAGGCTATCGAACCACCTTCTTGCGTTCCCGATAAGCAGCTCGGGAAACAGCTTGCACATATGGACCTCATTGAGACCTTGGTTTGCCATGTTATACTGATAGCGTCCCAGGAAGTCATGAGGATTCACTAACCCGTCATAAGTCATCGACGGAGTTCGGTAGTTCTGTGGCAAGGGAGTTCGGGTGATATCGTCCGAGAACGGAGTCTTCAATGCTCCGTACATGGCGAACCCGACATCTCTTCGGTATGGAGGAGATGGAGTTCTCCTGTGATTCCGGTACCGAGGAGGAACAGGAACATGTCGGGTTGAGGATTCTTCTTCCTGGAAGACACGGCACTACTGCGGTAGTGACTTTCATGTCTGGATGAGGAGGGAGAATCCACTGTTTTCGTCTCCGGCTTTTGGCCTGTTTGCAGGAATGTTAAGAATTCATCCTGCTTCTCGGCCAAAAACAACTTGACAGCCTCGTTCAAATCGGGCTGCTGGGAAGACTCGGTGCGACGACTTCTGGAGTGGCTTGTTCCTTCACCGTGAGGACTGGAGACAGATTTCTCACGAGGCTGCTTTCCAGGCCTACGGGCTGCTGGACTAGCTTCCTCACATTCCTCACGGACGGAAGTATGGGTATTACGCGATCTGGTATGCATTTTTTTGGTGGAAGAGGATCAAAAACTCGCTTTTATCACAGTTTTGGTTCTCTGTTTCCCACAGACGGCGCCAGTGATGGTTGGGCGAATTTTTGATGGTAGTAAATGCAGGTAATAAATACAGATCACGACACAAGGAATTACGTGGTTCGATTTACTGAGGTAAATCTACGTCCACGGGAAGAAAGGAGGGCAAGATTGTATTGCTTGATCTGGTTTTCCAGCTTACAAATACAGACTTGCTATCTGATATTTGATCTCTAGAGAACGGAGTCTTCAATGCTCCGTACATGGCGAACCCGACATCTCTTCGGTATGGAGGAGATGGAGTTCTCCTGTGATTCCGGTACCGAGGAGGAACAGGAACATGTCGGGGTTGAGGATTCTTCTTCCTGGAAGACACGGCACTACTGCGGTAGTGACTTTCATGTCTGGATGAGGAGGGAGAATCCACTGTTTTCGTCTCGGCTTTTGGCCTGTTTGCAGGAATGTTAAGAATTCATCCTGCTTCTCGGCCAAAAACAACTTGACAGCCTCGTTCAAATCGGGCTGCTGGGAAGACTCGGTGCGACGACTTCTGGAGTGGCTTGTTCCTTCACCGTGAGGACTGGAGACAGATTTCTCACGAGGCTACTTTCCAGGCCTACGGGCTGCTGGACTAGCTTCCTCACATTC
Organism: Salvia splendens; assembly: GCF_004379255.2. NCBI lineage: Eukaryota > Viridiplantae > Streptophyta > Magnoliopsida > Lamiales > Lamiaceae > Salvia > Salvia splendens. The sequence goes on from NW_024598783.1 coordinate 27,477, forward strand.
CTCACGGACGGAAGTATGGGTATTACGCGATCTGGTATGCATTTTTTTGGTGGAAGAGGATCAAAAACTCGCTTTTATCACAGTTTTGGTTCTCTGTTTCCCACAGATGGCGCCAGTGATGGATCGGGCGAGTTTTTGATGGTGATGAATGCTGGTAAATATAGATCACGACACAGAGATTTACGTGGTTCGATTTACTGAGGTAAATCTACGTCCACGGGAAGAAAGGAGGGCAGAGTTGTATTGCTTGATCTGGTTTACAGCTTACAATACAGACTTGTTATCTGATATTTGATCTCTAGAGAACTTGACCCCTGTCTATCTGATCTAAGTTCTATTTATACATTGAACTAAGATCGTGGCTTGCATCACCACTAATGATGGTTGTGGATGTCGTGGAGGTCATGGAGATCCTGCATGGGTCCACTATCTCTTTGTTTGGTCCACTATCCTGCATGAGATCCTGCATGAGTCCACTATCTCTCTGTTTGGTCCACTATCCTGCATGAGTTGACTATCTCCCAGTTCGGTCGAATACTGAGACCGAACTGCTGAACTATTGCCGAGCAGCTTTTGCCGATCTGAGAGTAGAGCTTGATTGGTCGGCTTTTACCGAGCTGTAGGCTGGGGCCGAACTCTTTGGTAATGCCGAACTGATACTCTTCCTTGGGCTTTGGGCTGATGGGCCGTCACTGCTATTGGGCTTGTTTAGTACGTATCCCATCAGGGACCAAAATTGAATTGGGTTTCTTCATGCAATCGAGCAGAATTTTCCCGCCATTCCGAAATCAATTAGATGCAACCCTTTGCAGTCTCTCACATCTCCGGAAGATTCATCTCTCAGCTACTAAGCAAACGCCCCGGCATCTCTCAAATTAAGCAGATTCACGCGCAGATCATCCTCCAATCACTCGCATCGACGCGCCTCTCTTTGATCGATTCGCTCATTCACTGCTATCTTTACTCCAAGAGCCTCAGCTCCGCCAGAATCGTATTCGATAACCATCGGTCTTCACCGCCCCCGCCGGTTCTGCTATGGAATCTCATGATGCGCGCTTTCTCGAAGCTCCGGCACTCTTCAGAGCCCATCAATCTTTTCCGCCGAATGATCGACGCTCAAGCGAAACCAGACGAGTACACATTCACTTTCGTGATCACTTCCTGCGCTCATCAAGATACGGTTTTGTGTGGGCAGGTCGTCCATGGAGTGACGTTAAAGAATGGGAATGTCTTGAATTTATACGTGGCTAACTCTTTGATTGGTATGTATGCTGCTTTTGCTAGAGTGGGTGATGCGTGTGAGGTGTTTGACGAAATGTCTAAAACAGACGTGTTTTCATGGACTAGTTTAGTGTCTGCCTATGCTAAGAATGGAGATATGTTAAAAGCAGGTGAGGTTTTTCGGAGAATGCCGTTGAGAAATGATGTAACTTGGGCTGTAATGATTTCAGGTTTGTTAGTTCTGGAATGTACACTGAGGCCCTTGGATATTTTCATGATATGTTTCGTGAATTCAAGCAGAACGAAGCAGTTCTCGTCTGTGCTCTCTCCGCCTGTGCAAATCTCGGGGCTTTTGATCAAGGGAGGTGGATTCATGGCTGTATCGATAGTAATCGCGCTTTACAAAGTTCTAATACTATGACTGCTCTCATTGATATGTATGCCAAGTGTGGAAGGATAGATTGTGCATATCTCGTTTTCGACAAGATCACGAAACGAGACATTCACAATTACACTAGTATGATATCAGGTTTGTCCATCCATGGGCGTGGCGAGGAAACTATATGCGTGTTTCAGCGAATGTTAGCTGAAAAGCTGAAACCTAATGATATCACTATTTTGGGGGTTCTCAATGGATGCAGCCATTCAGGCCTTGTGCAGCATGGCTCGTCGATATTTTACAGCATGGAGAGTTCGTGGGGTGTCGTGCCTAAGATTGAGCACTATGGTTGCTATGTCGATTTGCTTGGCCGTGCTGGCTATCTGGCTAAGGCATTTGGAATAGTCAAGACCATGCCTATTAATCCAGATGTGGTTGTATGGAGGGCTTTACTCAGTGCCTGCAGAATTCATTCGAATCTGAGTTTTGGAGAGCGCGTGATCAGTTATTTAGAGCTACTCGACTGTGGTAGTTACTCTGGAACTAAAGTGCTGCTTTCAACTTGTATGCTTCTCTAGGTAAATGGGGAAAGTCTCTCAAGTTCGAAAGATGATGGGAAAGCAGAAGAATCCTGCAGATATCGGATGTAGTTGGATAGAGGTGGATGGCGTTGTTCATGAGTTCCGAGTTTCTGATGTGCTTCATCCTCAGATATCTGAGATTCGGGAGAAGTTGGGTGAGATATTGAAAAGAGTTGGTTATGCTGCTGATGCCACACGTGTCTCGTTTGATCTAAGCGAGGAGGATAGAGAGCAAGCAGTGGCTTGGCATAGTGAGAAGCTAGCAATTGCTTATGGGCTGATGAATACTGCTTCTGGTGCTTCGATTCGAATAATGAAGAATCTCAGGACATGTGAGGACTGCCATGCTCTTCTGAAGACCATCTCCAAAGTTTATGATAGGGAAATCGTGGTCAGAGATCGTGCTCGTTTCCACACTTTTAGACGAGGCAAGTGTTCGTGCAACGACTACTGGTAGTGTCAAGATCAGTGACTGGGAAAACTTTCATAGTAGGTGATAAGTTGTGGATATTTTCCTCTGTTTTGACATATGAAGTTTTAAACATGATCATACAAATTTATTTCTAACATGATCTTATTTATGCCGAAATCTAATTCTTCAAATTAAAATTTGAAGATCCAAAGTTAAACAGAAAATGAAAATTAGAGAGAGAGAATGGTATATACATAAATTAGGCCACTTGAATTTGCCTGTTTTGAACAACTATTAATCTTCAATCCAACATCAGGCCAAAAAAAAGAAAATAAAGGAGAAAAATAAAAAATAATTCAGCTTCCAGCTTCAGAAATTGCTTTTAATGATGGTTGCCAGCCTCTAGATCTTGATACTGCTGTATTATTTCTTGATCTCTGTTTTTCTTGCTTCACCTGAAATAGATCATAAAAAATATTTATTAAATTTTTTGGAAACATTAGCTGTATATCTTGAAACTATATGGCAGGTTGCTTATATAAATTTGATGGCCAGTTAATATCACTGCTTTTTGTCATCTTAATTATCACTTTGTTGAACTGTATGTGTACTAATCCCCTCTTTCTTTAATCATCCAATAATAATTGAGTAAATAACTCATTCAAGATCCACATATTCTTAATCAAACTCATTACAGTAGAGTAGTAAATTAATCACTCGAAGAGAAAAATACCTGAGTTTCAAATTGTGGGCTTAATTTCTCTATTTTGTCAGCACCCTCTAATTTCAACTTAGCTTGTTTCTTAGCCCACAGCCCTTTCATCACTTCTGCAATAACAAAAGGAGAAAAAATTAAATAAAAATGAAACAACACTAAACATTAAGAAAGAATTAGCAAATTAATTAACCTTTAGATGCAACAAGTCTGTAGACATGACCAATAGCAAGAGTGTCAGTTGACCTAAGAAGTTTGATCCTCGTTATTCGAAGAGGGGTATTCTTGTCATTTACAGTAGTGGCGGCGGCCGCGGTGGAGGAGGAGTACAAGGTGGTGGTGAGGAGGAGGGCGACGTAGTGGCCGGGATTCATCTTCATGATTTCATTTGCAGACACAGTAGAATACAGCTTGTCTGCTCTTCCATTTGGATGTTGTATCACAATAGTTGCAGTATCAATGGCTTGACAGTTGCCCATTTTCTTGAGAAAAGTTTTTATTTTGGAGTTGTTGAGGAAGAAGAGGAATGGAGGGAGATGTGAATTTTAAGAAGGCTAGAGCTCTTTATAGGAGACCACTAATCATGAGCATGACCTCACCTCTTTATATATTATAGGCCCAATTGCCCTAAATAAAGCTGAAGTTTGGTCAAATTTGAGTTTTTATTTTGTCTTGTTATATATAGTTGTTTTAGTAGATTCGTCACTCTTATCCATTGGATTCTTATTCGATATTCTTTATGCAACTCTGTGTTAGTATCGTATTGAAAAGTTATGAAATACCTATAACGTGTAAATTGATATATATCCTAGTAACTAATGTAATTTGTATACTTATGTTATAGATCTATACATACTCACGAGATCACGTTATGTCATAAAATGGGGGTGCTTGGACTATTTTTTATTTATTTAAAATGCAAAAGGAAACAAAAACATGTAAGAAGATGTTCATTTAGTGTCTCTTCGATAAGTCAATGATATATGCCTTGGTTTGGACCACATATGATAGTAGTAAATGATGAATCTGCAAATCCTTTTCCTTTCACATGCTAAAAATATTTTTGTTAACGTTAAAATCATGCGAGCCATCATGTTTTTATGTCACACTATTTACTTTTTCGGTTAAAATCATTTATCTTTTCTATGCAGCAAGTTAAACGATAATTAAGTAACTTATTTATACACAAACAAGTTGATGTGTTGGTGTGTTAATGAAAGCATCTAACAAATTAATCTGATTTTAATTTACCATTATATCTTAAACATATCTATATGCACGCTTAGACTTTGAACAATTTGATTGTTATTGTAGAATATTAAATTTATAGTTGTCGGTAAAATGACTGCATCATATATATTTGATCTTTATTCTAGTATAGTTGGTAAAGATGTTTGTATTTTATTTGTGTGGTCTTATTATATTTTCATTGGTTACATTTGTGTAACTTGGGTCATATTCGGAAGTCTTTTTTAAAAAGGACATAAATTGTGAATAAATCAAACTTTGAGGATTATTTTAATTTTTTTTAATATTTATAAATTATAAAAGGGACCAAATCTCAAAGTTTGCACGCCCATTTCTTTCTTTGTCCCGCCCCTTGCTTGAGGAGTAAATAAATTTATGCTAAATGCTTTTTTTCATGATTACAAAATGTTCAACAAAACAAAAAAGATTGTACTGTCACAAAAAAAAATTATAAACAAGTAACAAAAATCAAACTATACTAACATCCAATCGCAAATAAGAGAACCAAGAAACATAGCAAATTAGCAATAAGTAATGTACCAAACTCTAATTCATTTGTTCACTCAATTTCTTGCATTTGAATAATACTCCCACAAAGAAGAAGCACCAATAATTAAGTGGATGTCGCATGTGAATTTATTTTTGGATTAAACTTTTTATCTTTGTGGGATTACATTCGCTCGAAGAGTCACCAACAACATTAAAAATTATCAAAATGTGCAGGTTTTGTCCATAGCCACGGTTAGGAATTCTTGTATTCATCTAATGAGCGCAGCGGAAATTGCAGACAAGAATAACAGATCTAGATTCATAATCATATTGCAAGTTGAGCACGTAATACACAACGGAACTAAATCTTACTTGTTGTTGTGCCTTCTTCTACGATTGTGTCCTGCAAGTTGAATCCACTACTATCGAGGTCCACGTGTATTCTGATCCGATGCAGGAACAATTCCTCGGTACAATCGCTCTATAGAGAAAGCTAGGAATTCTCTACAAAGCTTTACGTATTTTCTCTCTAATGTTACGATATTTCTCATCT
>NW_024598784.1:0-50133 GCF_004379255.2 Salvia splendens
CGGTCTCATGAAGTGAACTCTTCTTTGACCGGGACTTGGTTTGTGTGTCTAATTTGGCGAGTTTTATCGCTCGGATCGGCTTTTCCGTTGTCCTAAATTTGGGGATCGGACTTCGTTGTCCTAAGTGGGGATCGGACCTTTCCCTTGTCCTAATTCGGCGAGTTTTATCGCGTGGATCGGACTTTCCCTAGTCCTAATTCAGGCAAGTTTTATCGCGAGAATTGGACTTTTGTTGCAGTTCGTTTCAGACGAAGTGCTTGTTTAAGCTGAATTGTGGTCTTGTATCTCTTTAGAAGCTTTGACGCCACAATCGTGGGCTGTTGCAGGCTCGTTTCAGACGAACTGCTTGTTTAAGCTGAATTGTGGTCTTGTATCCTCTTTAGAAGCTTTGAGCTCACAATTGGTTTAGCTTGTATATGTTCTAAAGAAGGGGATCAGTCTTCGAAGAACAAGATACCTCAGTAAAATTTGGAGACGACAACGCCACAGAGACAGACAAAACACACAAACAAAACGCATCAGCAGACAAATAAAGACCAAGTAAACCAATAAAGCACATTGAGCAAACAGGACTCAGACTGACTGACCGGACTGTCTCTTACAAATGGAACTTTTTGAGGTTGGAAATGTGCCATGTTCGGGGTTACCTGTCGTCTCCTGACTCTGAGACATGTAGCCAATTGTGTAAGACCCTTTGCCGAGGACTTCTGATACCCGATACGGGACCTTCCCATGTGGGTTCGAGCTTGCCCAGCTTTTCTGCTCGGCTTACTTTCGTTGTTTTCTCAGACGAGATCTCCACTTGAAATTGCAGCTTCTTCACCCTTTGGTTGTAATACCGGGCTACTTGCTCCTTGTACTTGGCTGCTTTTATGCATGCCAATTTCTTCTTTCTTCGGCAAGATCTAGCTCGGCTCTCAGTCCGTCGTCATTCATTTCTGAGGAGAAATTTAGAGTTCGGGGACTGGGTACGCCGATCTCCACCGGAATTACGGCTTCAGTGCCGTACAACCAGACTGTATGGAGTTTCACCATTGGAGGTTGTGGGTGTAGTGGTCGCGTAGGACCATAGGACTTGAGGGAGATTTTCTACCCATTGTCCTTTGGCTTGTTCTAACCGAGCTTTTAACCCTTTCACCAGGATACGATTGTGTTACCTCCGTTTGTCCGTTTGCTTGTGGATGAGAGACCGAAGTGAACCGCTGTTGAATATTCAGCTCTTGGCACCAATTCTTGAACGTCTTGTCGGTGAACTGAGTCCCGTTATCCGAGATGAGGATGTGGGGTATGCCAAATCGGCACACTATGTTCTTCCAGACGAAATCCAATGCCTTCGAGCTCGTTACGTAGCTAATGGTTCAGCTTCTACCCACTTCGTAAAGTAATCCACGGGCAACGACTAGGAACTTCATTTGCCGAGGAGCTTGAGGAAGTGGTCCCACTATGTCTATGCCCCATTGCATGAAAGGCCAAGGGCTTTGCATAGTGGATAGATCGGTCTGCGGCATTCTTGGGATATTTGCATGGATTTGGCACTTCGGGCATGTCTTGACGAGCTGCACTGCTTCTTGTACCAAGGTTGGCCAATAATATCCCCATCTTAGAACTTTTTTAGCTAAAGCTCTAGCTCCGATGTGGCTACCGCACGACCCTTCATGAACTTCTCTGAGGATGTAGTCCGTCTCTTCTGGTCCTACGCACCGCAATAACGGCTGGAGGTAAGACTTTCTAAAGAGGACTCCTTCATGAAGTTCGTACCGAAGTGCTCGGCACGTGATCTTCCGAGCTTCTCTCTTATCTTCGGGCAATTGTCCTTGATCCAGATACTGCAAGATCGGCGTCATCCAGTTCGGCGAGCTGGATATCGAATGTACCTCGGCTTCATCAATGCTTCGATGCATTAATTCTTCCGCCTTTGAGCTCGGATCTGAGGCCAACTTACTTAAGGTATCTGCTCGGCTATTTTCCGCTCTGGGAACGCGGATTATCCGAAAATAGGAGAAACTTCGGCTGATGCTTTGCGCTTTGTCCAAATACTTCTTCATTCTCTCGTCACGGCTTCACTGGTACCCAACATGTGATTTACTATGACTTGTGAATCACAATGGACTTTGAGAGATTTGACGAGCAGACTTTGCGCTAACTGAAGTCCGGCAAGGAGGGCTTCGTACTCGGCTTCATTATTAGTAGTGGGGAATAGGAACCGAAGTGAGTAGGTTACCTCGTGTCCGTCGGGAGCGACGAGTAAAATACCAGCTCCACTTCCCATCTTGTTTGAAGCTCCATCTACGAATCCGCTCCAGCAGTCTGGCGGCTCTACTTCGGATTCCAAGGGCTGTGCAAGTTCGGCATTGGCAGACTTTTTCTGTTCGGCAATGACAGGGATTGCTTGATCGAACTTGGCCTCTGTAAGAAAATCTGCCAAGGCTTGTCCCTTGATGGCTTTCCGAGGTAGGTACTCGATCGAGTGTTCTCCCAGCTCTATGGCCCATTTGGCGATTCTGCCTGATGCTTCTGGCTTGGTCAAAACTTGCCGAAGAGGCAGATCGGTTAAGACACATACCTTGTGAGCATAGAAGTATGGCCGCAGTCTCCTTGCTGCATTTACTAACGCCAGAGCAATTTTTTCCAGAGGTTGATACCTTGTTTCTGGACCTCTTAATGCTCGGCTTGTAAAGTAGATGGGAAACTGCTTTAGGCCTTCTTCTCGTACAAGCACCGCGCTGATGGTTTGATCTGATGCCGCTAAGTATAAGAATATTACTTCGGCTTCGGTTGGAGCAGAGAGAATAGGAAGCTCGGCTAGATAACTTTTGAGCTCGTCAAAGGCCTTTTTCTGCTCGGCTCCCCACTCGAACTTTGGTGCTTTTTTCAACACTTTGAAGAACGGCAGTTGCTTTTCGGCTGCTTGGGAAAGGAATCGATTCAGTGCGGCTAGACATCCGGTTAGCCTTTGCACGTCATGTATGGACTTCGGCATTGCCATGTTTTGAATGACTTGGACTTTTGAAGGGTTTGCCTTGAGTCCGTCCTTTGAAACCCAACAACCCAGAAATTTTCCTGAATCTACCAAAAAGGTACATTTTTGGGGGTTGAGTTTGAGGTTGGCTTTCCGGAGCACGTCGAGAGTGGATTTGAGGTTGTCTTCGTACTCCGAAGTGCTTTTGCTTTTGACAACTATGTCGTCGACATACACTTCAACCTGTTTCCCGATTAGGTGCCGAAAAAGCTTGTCTACCATCCTTTGATAAGTGGCTCCGGCATTCTTTAAACCGAATGGCATCTTTTTATAAGCGAAAATGCCGAAATCGGTGATGAAAGCTGTTTTCGGAGCGTCACTCTCATCCATCAACACTTGGTGATATCCTTTGTATAAATCAAGAAAACAGAAAATTTCGAAGCCGATCAAAGCTTCTACTTTTTTATCTATATTCGGAAGGGGATAGCAATCTTTTGGACAGTGCTTGTTTAGATCGGTAAAATCTATGCACATCCGCCATCCTCCTCCTTTTTTCTTGATCATCACAGGATTGGCCACCCAAGAAGGATATTTCACCTCGAATAGTACATCCGCTTTTAGTAATTGGCGGACTTCGTCATGGATGACTTGGCTTCTTTCTGCCGCAAAGAGTCTTTGCTTCTGTTTTACTGGCCGGATTGAAGGATCAATATTTAACCGATGAGTGATTACCTCGGGGGGCACTCCGGTCATGTCCAACGGAGACCATGCAAAGACATCTTTGTACTCCTTGAGGAGCTGAATGGTCTTTTCCCGGAGTAGAGGCGTTCCTGCGAAGCCGACGTTGACCGTTCTGGATGGATCATCTTCGTATAACTGAACGGTCATTGAGTTCGGCTCTGAAGTGACTTCGGTCATCTCGCTTGCCTCCGACTCCGGTTGCTGTGATTGCTATGCTTGATGGTGCCGAACTGATTGTTCGGCACTTTTTAGCGCAATCTGCAGACATTCTTTTGCTCTCTTTTGATCACCTCGGATGACCGCTATCCCATTTTAGTGGGAATCTTGATGGTGAGGTGATAAGTAGAGCAAACGGCCCGAACTGTGTTGAGCCAGTCCCTCCCCAGGATGATGTTGTACGGAGACCGAGCTTTCACCACAAAGAACTCGATCATCGTATTGGAGCTTGTAGGCGCTTTTCCCACCGTGATCGGAAGGCTGATAATACCTTCAGGGCGGGTGTCCTCCTGGGCGAAACTTTTCAGAGGAAGTGGAGCCGGACTGAGCCGAGCTGGATCCACTTCCATTTTATCGAAACATTCTTTAAAAAGAATGCTGACTGACGCTCCTGTATCCACAAATACTCTGTGGACCAGTTTGTTTGCCACCCCGGCTTGGATGACAATAGCGTCTTGGTGAGGAGAGATGGCTGGGACGGGATCGGCATCTGAAAATGTAATCACTTCGTCTTTCTTCAGCCTTTTATGTGTTGGTTCCTCTTGATTGGAACCTCTGCGTTCTGCTTTTAGGGACGACTTAGTCTTCCCGGCTGGGAGAGCATCAATAGTCAGGATTACTCCATCGTATTGCGGCTCGTCGTCGTCTTCGGGATCCTCATGTCTTTTCGGATCCTGAGGATTGCAGTTCGCACTTCTCTGCCTTTTGTTCTTTTTCGGCTGCTTGCTTTGGTATTTTTTTAACGTTCCTGTTTTCACAAGAACGTCAATACCTGCAGCCAAATCTCGGCACTCCTCGGTATCGTGACCGTGGGTTTGATGGAAGGAGCAATATTGATCCTGAAGTCGCCGTGCGGCTGATTTCGTCATCCGCTTTGGTTTTTCGAACATATCGGAATGTAGTTCGAAAATTTCCGCTCTTGACTTGTTTAATGGTACGAACTGAGCGGGCGGCTTCTCAGGATGGAGACGTGGTCCCAATCTGCCTTGTACTGGTGCCCTTTGAATTCTTTCAAAAGGAGTTCGGCGAGGAAGCACCTGGTCGCTTTGATCGGGCTTCCTTTTGTCTCCTTGGGATGAGCTGTCTAACGACCGTTTTCGACGGTCTGCCTCATCCGCACGAGAAAACTGGTCCGCAATGTCCCACATTTCTTGAGCTGTTTGCGGACCGCACTCCACGAGCTTTCTGTAGAGAGCTCCGGGCAGGATTCCATTTTGGAATGCCGAGATGACAAGTAGATCATTGAGATTATCTACTTGTAGGCATTCCTTATGGAATCTCGTCAGGAAATCGCTGATCTTTTCGTCGCGACCTTGACGTATAGAAAGCAGCTGAGCCGAAGTGATTCGGGCTTCCGCTTTCTGAAAGAACCTCCTGTGGAAAGCATCCATGAGATCTCGGTAGGATCTGATGCTGCCTTGAGGAAGGCTGTCGAACCACCTTCTGGCGTTCCCGATGAGCAACTCGGGGAACAGCTTGCACATGTGGACCTCATTGAGACCCTGGTTCGCCATATTATATTGATAGCGTCCCAAGAAGTCATGAGGATCCTCTAGCCCGTCATAAGTCATTGACGGTGTCCGGTAGTTCCGCGGCAAAGGAGTCCGGGTGATGTCGTCCGAGAATGGAGTCTTTAATGCTCCGTACATGGCGAACCCGACATCTCTTCGGTACGGAGGAGATGGAGTTCTCCTGTGGTTCCGGTACCGAGGAGGAACATGTCGGGGTTGAGGATTCTTTCTCCTGGAAGACACGTCACTACTGCGGTAGTGACTTTCATGTCTGGATGAGGAGGGAGAATCCGCCGTTGTCTTCTCCGACTGTTGGCTCTTCTGCAGGAAGGTTAAGAACTCCTCCTGCTTCTCGGCCAAGAACAGCTTGACAGCCTCGTTCAAATCAGGCTGCTGGGAAGACTCGGTGTGTGGACCTTTTGAGCGGCTTGCTCCTTCTCCGTGAGAACTGGAAGTAGATTTTTCACGAGGTTGCTTTCCAGGCCTATGGGCTGCTGGATTAGCTTCCTCATGGTTATCACGGACGGAGGCACGGGTGTTATGTGATCTGGTATGCATTTTTTTTTTTTTTTTTGGTAGAAGAGGATCAAAAACTCGCTTTATCACAAATTTGGTTCTTCGTTTCCCACAGACGGCGCCAGTGATGAAGCGGCGAATTTTCGATGGTAATTAATGCACGTAAAAATAAATTACGACACAGAGGTTTTACGTGGTTCGATTTACTGAGGTAAATCTACGTCCACGGGAAGAAATGGGGGCAGGTTTGTATTGCTTGATCTGCGAATTACAGCTTACAACACTGGCCTGCTTTATGATATTCTCTCTAGAGAGCTTTTTTAGAGTTTAAAAGAAGAAGCAGAAGACCTTATCTATCTGACCTAGGTTCTATTTATACAGTGAACTAAGATCGTGGCATGCAGCATTTATTAGGTAGTGGATGTCGTGGAGATCGTGGCGACCTTGCATGGGTCCACTATCCTGCATGAGTTAATGACTGCTTGACACCACTAAATAGATCGTCGGTGTAGTGGAGGTGGAAATCTTGTATGAGTCCACTATCTCCTAGTTCGGTCGAATACTGAGACCGAACTGCTGAATTATTGCCGAGCAGCTTTTGCCGATCTGAGAGTAGAGCTTGATGCCGACCTGAGAGCAGAGCTTGATGAGTTGGCTTTCACCGAGCTGTAGGCTGGGGCCGAACTCTTTGGTTGTACCGAACTGAACTCTTTAGTCACGCCGGACTGATACTCTTTAGTCATGCCGAACTGATACTCTGTCTTGGGCTTTACTGCTGTTGGGCTTGTTTAGTACGTACTCCATCACGCCACCAATGAGCTCCCACTCAAAATTCATCGCTGAAGGAAGCTGATCGGAACGTTGCTGCTGTAGCAACCTGCTCAGCCCCCCTTATCTGTTCAGCAGTCAAAGCCGTCTCCGCGAACATCGCGGTGCAATTCTCCACTTCGCAAATTATTCCATATTCACGCGAAATAATTGCAATCAACAAACAAAATTTCGCGGTGGATTCATGCGGTGATACATAACTGAATTCATCAATTAATATGTATGGATCTAATCATGACGTCTATGTAATGATCCCAATACATGATTGAAAACCCATCAAATAAGTTATAAGGGCGATCTCACCGCTATATGTAATTAACAGACGACAATTCACGCATATCAATTGCAAACAATTCACAAACATGCAATTACCCAATTAAATAAAAATAAACATAGGTAATGATTACTAATTATGAGAATTGAATCACCCAGAACATATTCACGTAAATTGATCCTCGCAATTTGGTGAGAATTGATTCTCGCAATATATTCATTGCGCAATTCTCCTTCAGTCGAAGCCGTGGTTGGCCAGTTCAGATCTTCGTATTCTTGGCGTTCTTCGTCATCGAATATTCATTCAAAAATAAACATTAAACACACGACGAACAAATTCATGCGTTCAAGCAATTCAAATAACATGAAATTAATCCACATAATCAGAGCCAAAAATTGGCTCTGATACCAATTGCTGGGGTTTCGAGCCCCTTGCACAGCGGAAGTTATGCATTCACAAATAAATCATAATTACAGATCTATTTGACCGATTATGGGATTAATTAACTACATGTTAAACACAGAATTGCATCCAAGAACGCACATAAATCATGTAAAAGGAATTAAAACCTAAAACATGAATTCCTACGGTTTAGAATTACCGATCTGATTCTCCAAAGAATCGACGATTGCTTGCGCCTTCTCCACGTGATGTTCTTCATACTCAACCACAAACCTTCTAATCTGTATCCCGAACTCTGATAATGACCTTTGGGTGGACAAAGCTTGTCAAAATCGAAAAGGGCTTGACTAGGCAGAAGACAGAATTCCCACAGAAGGGAATGAAAATTTCCGTCTCCTCAGGAAAAGTGGGAGCACGAAATTCATTAATTTTGTCTTCTATTTAGTCTCCTTTATATAGAGTTATGATGGGTCATATTAGGGATCCATAGAGGTTGGACTTGGGCCAAACCTGTTGGACTTTTACTAATTAAATTGAGCCCCAATTTAATACAAGTCCAATAGAATATTATTATCATCCACTATAGTATAATAATATTGACTGCCCGTCCAATCCCAAATACGAGTAATCCGGGCTTTACCTCTTTAATTTATTATTTCCTGTGTTTAAGATATAAATATCCATTAATTAATTTAAGTATGCTATTTAAATTTAATTAATTAATATCTTTTTCCGAGAGTTGTCTAGTTCAAAATCTTTATTTATTATTCTGGAATAAATTCAGACCGGCCGGGTTTCTGAATAATAAAAACTTTTTCGAACACTTCTTGAGGATATTATCAAACTGGACTCACCCAACACAAGATTCATTGCAATAACAATACTAGCACCTCTAGACATTGATCACCACTACCCAAGATACCAGGATTCTTAGATTGCGAAAAATCCACACCATTTGATAAATCAAAGTAGTGCATAATCAATATCGTATGCTCAATGTTATGTCAAAATGATTAAGAAATAACAATCACCGAGACCTCGTCTTTTAGTAAATAGCAAGAAAGACTTATCTCAACTGTTAGATCCTTCAGTGCTATACCACACCAGTGTCGTTTATTTCCAAAGGTAAGGAAACATGCGGACTGACACTGCAACCTTTCACGATAGGTAGCCAAAGCCTATCTAGGTTGTGAAATTATTTTTCTCTTCTACAAAGAACCGACTGCGTCACCTTCTGTGAACGTCGTTCACGACCAGTCTACTATGTAGAAGAATTAGACTTATTTGCTTCTTATACATTTAAATGTTTGAGATACATCTTATAAATGCAAAAGCAAACATCAATGCGACAAAATTACTTCTTCTCGCCTTGGGATAAAAGTGGATTGTAGAGTTTATTGTATACAAGCAATTCTATCCGTGCAACATGCTCGAGTGTCGGCCCACCCTAAATTCGACGTTAGGCCCGAGTCCCCGCCGTCAATTCAGCCCGACTTCCACTCGGAGAACCGCCGGAAATCCAATCAGAATGTCTCTTTGATGAACAGCGAAGGGTTTTGCAGCAATCAATTCCCAGCCAGACACAAACAAACCATTCGAAACAAAACCCTTTTGGTTGTCTTCTCTCACTCTTCTGTCTAAGTAGAGAAGACAATCACAATAGAAAAATAATTGATCTCCCCTTCAAGATAATGTTCAATATTTCAATTAATTTTAATCATCTACATGTCCACATATTTCAATACATCATATAATCACAATATTATTAATACTCAATTTTTTTAAGGATGATATTTTACTTTCTCGTATATTTAAAATATTTATTTTTATAATTTCTATTTCAAAATTATACATTTGCATATTCATCATATTAGTTCAAAATTTGAAAATTATAATTATAAAATCATGTCATGTTTCCAAACGCAGTAATAATACGTTCTCATCAATCATATTCTCTGTAATTATTTTAAAGAGGAATTATAAATCTTAGAAACCGCAATCCTAGAAAATCCCAATTCTAGAAATTATAATCATAGTAATCATTTTCCTTATCAATTTTACTTTCCTACCAAACAAACGTACTCATAGAGTTATGAGAAAGTCTCATCACAGTCCAAAATGTTCTAAAATATGTACTCCCTCCGCCCAACAAAAGATGTCACATTTGTGGGACGACACGAGATTTTAGGAGGTTTTGTTTTGTGTGTTAGGTGGAAAGAGAAAATATTAATATATATATTATTGTGAGAGAGAAATTTTTCTAAAATTGGATACGTGACATTTTTAATGGGACAAACTAAAAAAGAAAGTGAAATATCTTTTATGGGACGAAGGGAGTTTTGATAACCATTGGCTTGGCAACACTTTCCTCCTCATAATTTTACATATGGAATTATAGATAAACATATAACATATAAAATGGTGAGAGGGAATGTTTTGAAAGGTGTACCCAATAATGATGGTTGGTTTTTGAACTTATTTATTATGTGCATTTTACTTATTTGATATGTGGGTTACTTGTTTTAAAATTTTGGTCGTATTTATCATCAAAATATATATTAGAGGGGTTGAGGTGTAACAATTAAATCCTAATACATGAAGTCTGCGGTTTAGAATTTACCGAATAGATTATTCAAAGAATCAAAGTGGCTTGCTTACTTCTCCACGTGACGTTCTTTGCTCTCGACCACAAACTTTTTGGCTGTTTTGCGAACCCAAGTTTTGATCTGTGTGAACAAAGCTGATCAAAACATGAAAGGACTAGACGGGAAAGAAGACCAAATTTTAAATAATGAAGAGAGAATTTCAAAATTCCCAATGTGGGGGTTTTCAAAAATCCCTAGATGGAGGCTAGGGTTTCTCTATTGTGTTACATTTGTCTCGTAAGTCTCATTTATATTGAGTTATTTTAATCAGAAGAGAGATCCATAGAGGTTGGACTTGTGTCAAACCTTACTGACGTTTATCAATTAAACTGATCCCCAATTTAATTCAAGTTCAATCAAAATATTATAATCAACCACTATAATAAAATAATATTGACTGTCAGTTCAATCCTAAATTATATGTAATCTGGGCATCCTCTTTAATTTATATTATTTGTTGTATATAAGATATAAATATCCACTAATTAATTTAAATATGGTATTTGAGGTTAATTAATTAACCTCTTTTTCCAAGAGTGATTTAGCTCAGAAACATTATTTATTATTCATAGAATAAATTCCAAATGGCTAGTATTTTGAATGATAAAATTCTTTTCCGAATACCTCTTGAGGTATTATCGTACCGTATTCTCCCGGGACATGATTCATTGCAATAACAATCCTAACACCGATAAGTATCAATCACCCATGCACAACTCGTCAAGATTCTTGGGCTATGAAAAATTCGCATCTTTTGATAAATCAATATAGTGCATAGCTGACATTGTATGCTCGAGGTTATATACAATATTAAGAAATAATAGTCGCTAAAACCTCGCCTTTCAGTAAATAAGCAAGAAAAACTTATCTCACCGTTAGATCCATTTAGTGTTATACCTCATCAATGTCGTTAGTTTCCTAAGATAAGGAAACGTTCAAACAAACAATGTGATGGGTAGCGAAAGACTATCTAGGTTGTACATTCTATTTTGCATCTGCAAATAACCGACTGAGTCACCTATTGTTATGATTTATTCCACGATAAGTCTACTGTGTAGAAGAATTAGATTTGTTTGCTTTTAGACATTAAATGTTAGTAAAACATGTCACAAATGAATAAGCAAACTATATTGAGAATTTTCATTAAATAGGTAAAATGGATAAAGACTTTTTACATATAAAAGGACTTGAAATAAATTTTTTAGTATATAAATTCTAACAATCTCTCACTTATACTCAAAAACATGTTTCGAGTATACCATGGCAAAATCCTTCCACTTATACTGAAAGCGGGTCTAGGTTTATGATCAATCTAACTCTGAATCCTTCCACGTGACGTTTAAACGTCTTGTTTGATAATGCTTTTGTGAAATGATCTGTCGGGTTATCTTCTAATGCGACCTTGACCACTTCTATATCTCTTATTTGCACTATATTATAAATAAGTTGATATTTTCTTTTTATGTGTTTGCTTGATGGTTCCCTTGAGGGGTTATAATTAAGGATATGCATAAAAAAGTCATCTCATTCTTGGGGTAGGTGTTAGCACTAAGTTGGGGTTGGTGTTAATGAAAATAATTTCTTGTGGCAGAGAGTTGCATACTTAATTTTCCTTTAATTTGAATTTCATATGCCTCTAACAAATTTTCTTTTCCTTTAAAATTAAAGACATTTGAAGGTTGGAAAATTTTCTTTAGTGTTGACTTAATTATTTAAAAATCCAGCCGTCACAAATTATGTAAGACGTCAAACACCTAACGTTTCTATAATAGAGGCACATACATATTAAGATTATTCATACTTTATTTAACTGTACTTATTTATTTTATGCATTTATGTTTTCTTAATAATAAAGAATTTTTTTTTTTTTGCATAATTAAGTGATGATGTGTTGATTTCCTACAAGTATCAAAATTCATCAAAGGAAATAATTTTTCGATAATTTGTATTGTACTAATATTCTTTCCATCTTAGCAAAATCCATCAAATTAGTTTGCTATATAGTACTTCCTGCAAATGTAATCCAATGGCCTTTAAAATGTTGATACAATGAATCACAAAGGCAGCGTAAACTTGATTTTGAAATCTTCTACATATACTTACTCCCCCGTTTTTTTAAAATAACAACTATTTCCATTTTGAGCCGTTCCTTAAAAATAAAAACTTTAAAATCTTTCTATTTTAGGACATGGACCCCCCAATTCACTAGTTCTACTTTCACTACTTTTTCTCTTTCTCTCTTACTTTACTCATTTTTCTTTTTCTCTCTCTTACTTTACCAATTTTTCTCACTTACTTTACCAATTGTGCATCAAAATCCGTGTCATTTTAAATGTTTCTATTTTTTGAATACGGAGGAAATTTCATGTTCATGTTTATGGTATTTTTTTTCGTTTTGTAACAATAAAATAATTTAAGACGTTTTGAAGGTCGACAAATTTATGTAGAGTTGATTTCATTATTTGAAAAACCGGACATCACAAAATATGGAAGACACCAAAATTCGTATGTTCCTCAAATTAATTACACACACACATTAAGATTATTCCTCATTTATCTTCAATTGTATGATTTCCATATATGTTTATGAATCAATGTATACGTATTATTACTTCGGATCTTATTTTATTAATGTATATACAATATTGGATTGACTAACGAAATTTTATTATGTATTTACTCACTTATAAAAGCAATGTATAAACAATTTAGGAAATTTATATACTATGATCTACAATTAAGGTAATTTATACAATACCACTATATCTTTTGAATTAACATTTACAGTAAAATCTTATTCATTTAAACTATTTTATTTTTACTGTTTATACTACTTATTTTTAAATAATGTAATTTTTATTTGTCGTAATACATTTATTAATTTGAATATTATTCGAGAACACGAAACATAAAATGTTGTGTTCGTTTATTTGACTTTGAAATTTTAGATATTATTATAAATTAGAGGTTATAGGCTATAAATTACAGATCACACCATATTTAAATTACCGATTACACCCATATTAGATGGATTTTGTACATAAAAGCGATTTATAGAAATCGAAACCGATTAATTACTTTCCATATTCAGAATTGAGATCACCGTTTTATTTATTTATTTATACCTAAAATCGATAATTCTCATTTCCAGATTAGATTTAACAAAACCGCACAGGGGCATTATTGTCAAAACCTTCATCTTCAGGCTCGTGAAATGGCGGATTCCCGCCTAAACGAAGTGCTGATCCCCACGCTCGAGAAGATCCAGAAAAATGCTTCGTGGAGCAAGCATTCCAAGCTCGGCGCAGAGTGCAAAACCGTTATCCAGCACCTCACCTCACCCAATCGGAGCCCTAACGCCGAGGCGTCTTTGCAGCAGGGCGTTGTTCTGGATTTTTCATTGTACGATTCCGAGATTGTGCTCAGTCCAATCATCAACGCACTCTCCACGAGCTACCTCAAAGTTTCGGAGCCTGCTCTTGAAGCGTTCCAGAAATTGATCGCACGCGGCTACTTGCACGGCGAAGCGGACCCCAGCGGCGGGGCGGAGGCGAAGTTTCTCTCGAAATTGATCGTATCCGCTTGCAATTGCCACGATTTGGGGGACGAGTATGCGGAGCTGTTGGTGATCAAGTCGCTTCTCTCAGCGGTCACGTCGGTTTCGCTGCGGCTGCACGGTGATTGCCTGCTGCAAGCGGTGAGGACTTGTTACGACTTGTATTTGAATAGTAAGAATGGGGTGAATCAGACGACAGCCAAGGCGTTGTTGATTCAGATGCTAGTTATTGTGTTTAGGCGAATGGAGGCCGATTCTTCTACGGTGCCATTGCAGCCTATTGTGGCCGCAGAGCTTAATGGGGCCAGTAGAGAAGGCGGATGGGGAATTTGAGATAACAACCTCAACTGTAGAGGGCACGAATCCGGCGGATTTGTTGGACTCGACGGATAAGGATATGCTGGACGCTAAGTATTGGGAGATCAGCATGTATAAGACGGCATTAGAGGGTAGGAAAGGAGAGTTAGCAGACGGTGAGGGAGAAAGGGATGATGATTTGGAGGTGAAGATTGGAAACAAGTTTAGGAGGGATGCTTTTTTGGTTTTCCGGGATTTGTGTATGCTTTCTATGAAGACTCCACTCAAGGATGCTGCTGCAGATCCCCAAGCAATGAAGGGGAAGATTGTGGCATTGGAATTGCTCAAAATTTTACTGGAAAACGCTGGGAAATATTTAGGACTAGTAAAAGGTATTTGTTTATTGCATTATTTCTTCCAAAGTTTTTAGTTTTACGCTGCTTAATTTATGTATTTGCATATAAATATGATGCCTAAGCATGAATATCTGGCTCACAAGATTTGTTGTAGTCTATAGAACACTAGAGATGCTGTACATATATAACTGGAGAGAGTGCCGTGCATTTAGCATTAAGATAAGATATGGATATTCTTTGTGACGGGACTGCATCATTGGGTATAGAAACTATGCTGATATGATGTTGATTGCTAGAATAGCCTCGCACTCTTTTTTTTAATCAGATAGGGTTTGCTTAAATTGGAGGATTCGTATACACTAGCAGTGTTATTAATAGCGTATGGCGGCTTATGGCAGTCGGTCAAAAAACCGCCATAGGGATATGGCGGTCGGCATGGCGGTATTATGGCGTAAATGGCGGTCGACAAATTAACAAATAAATAAAATATAATACATAACATAAGATGCAAAAAAATTAGAATAGATATAGGAAAATTAGAAAATTAAATGGTGGAGGACAATAATTATGGAGACGCTTTCATCGAGTAGAATAGTTATAGGGAAAGAGAGAGAATTATACAGTGGAATTAATCCATGCATCGAGTAGAACAGTTATAAGAAAAGAGAGAGAATTAAATAGTGGAATTAATACAAACTGAGCATCCATAATAGTGGATTAGTGCCCGCCCTAGCCACAGGCTAGCGGCTAGGGCGGGTGTCTAGTCCACTATTGCAATCGGCTAACGGTAAGGACGAGCGCAGAGCGGACAAGAGGTTGGGCATGGACTAACCGGCTAGCGATCGCCGGCCGCCTATTTTGCGGCAAGCAATAGGCTACCCGATTTATTTATTTATTTATATTTTTTTATTTATACTCTATATTTACAACTCATTCCAATTCATTCTTTTAATATTTGATAAACACCAATACTTAAAATGAATTAAATCGTATTTGTCAATTTATTTGTTGGGCTAGGGCATTGACTAGGCTATTGTTAGCCTATTGCTAGGCTGTTACTTGGCTAGGACAGTGGCTAGGCTGTAGGAAGGGCATGATGATGTGACAGGAAGAGTTTTTGGCTAGACTATGCTAGTCTGATGCTACTGTGGATGGTCCAAGTAGTAGTACCAGTGTTGTTAGGGTCGAGGGTCGCACCGGGTCGATAAGGTGAAAATTCGGGTCGCGGGTCGACGAGTCGACTGGGTCGAGAGACCCACTAATCTAGGCTAATTTTTTTGCCTTTTAATATTAAATCAAATAAATATATTACTCTAATGTTTATAATATATCAAATAATATAAATGTAGACGCAATTCATGTGAATAGAGATAAAGTGGAAAATAAAAATTATCAAAATATCAAAACAATTCATAAGTCATAAGTATATCACAAAATAAATAATTGAAACCATTGTCTGAAAATGTCAAAAGAAAAAAGTTATGAAATGTGCGTCATTTTGTATGTAGTATTAACTTATAATAAAATAGGAGTGGAATGTGAAATCTATTTTAAAAATTAGTAAAAAATAAATGAATATGTATTAGTAGACAAACCTATATAAAATATGAGACGAATAATTACAGAAAAATTAATAAATAATTTGATTAATACAATAGATTATTATACAAATAAAATAATAAAACTTCAAATAGTACAATTTGAATCTCGAAACGTTTATATAGTAGAACAATATTAATTTATTCCTAAAATAATATACTCATTTTCCACCATTAAATTATACTCCAAACATTGGATTTACAATATATCCATGTAAATATATTGGATTTAATTTAACTAATCAAAAATTTGGTAAAATAGTATTTTTATTGCTGCCTAAAAAAGTGAGCTAAACTATGTCAATTTTTATATTTTCCTAATCCCACTAAACAAATGAATAGTGACAAATGATGTACTCTATTCCAAGGCTCATAATTATACTCCTCTCTCCTCTCTCCTCTCTCTTCTCCATCATCTTCCTTCATTCAATCTCTGTAAAAAAAACGCAAAAACACTGTAGCCGTAGCCGAAACGCTCGACCCACCCGAAACGCTTGACCCCGCCGACCCAACCGACCCAGCGCGACCCATGCATCTCGATCAACCCACCCATGTTGGGGCGGTCATGGTCTCGACCTGGGCGACCCGGGTGACCCGAGCGACCCGGGCGCCAAATTAACAACACTGAGTAGTACATAAAAATTTTCAGTTATCTTGAATCGTGAATGAAAATCTAGAATCTGGAGCCTTGTGCGTGTGGAGACTGGAGAGACGATAACTTGGATTGACAGCAGCGGTTATGGTTTTGAAGCCATAAACTCCCATAAACCCTGTAAATAGACTGTTTATAATGGCCAATGGGCTAGGTTACATGTCACGTGGGCCGGGTAGTGGGGTAAGTGGGGTCGTTTTACAAGGCAAAAAGGCATCTCGACCGCCATGAAAGCCATATCCTGCCACGGCGCTTCGCGAATGGCGGCTGCCATTCAAAAAAGGGAGTAAACTGCCATATCACATGGTGGCGGTGGCGTTGAGCCTAGAAACTGCCACCGCCATCCGCCACGGCGCCGCCATCTCCGCTTTTTAATAACACTGACAGTAGTGAGAATGTAATTTTCTCTAAATGACTAAATGGGAAATTTCTTATGGAGTTTGCGCAGGTATTATTCAATTCGGAATTTATGACCAAACAACTAAGTGACCCTAATGAGGAGTACTCATTTATACCCATGTCATTAGAGGCTCATCTTATTTCCAGTCCTGTTTGTCTTCTAGGTGACACTTTTCTTTAAATTGTAATAATAGAATTGGAGAGTAGTTTAAGAGGACCATATGATATATCCATCCTTTGATATCTGGGAATGGTATAAAAATGCGAGTTGCTAGTTGATTACTTTTTGCTTGTTGAAACATCCGTTGTTTGCTGTCTAGCAAGCATTTTATGTTCATTTAGTTATATTGCAATAGTAAATGGTTTGCCATGTATTTTTTACATTCTGCATCAGTTGTTCTAGATTTGACTTACCCTAGTTCAGGTTCTCTGTCCTTGAACTAAAAGTGAACACTTCATAATGTGACCGTTATACAAGTTACTACTTGACTCCCAATGGGTATGGTGTCCCCATGCTCTTGCCTTATCAACACCTATACTACTCAGCTCCTCAAGAAGAATTGTTGAGTTTGACAATTGCTCAAAAATATCTTAGTATTCTTTGAGTTAGACTGTTAGATTCTGCTAGTATAGTTAGCATGGCGATGATATATAGTTACTGTACCTGTTTTGAACTCTCTCGCAGCTCTTCCACCAGGCGCATCCATCTGCTGCTTGTTTCAATTTTATTTTCCAGTATTCCCACTACTGATTTCTTCTTTCCAGATTTGGCTATTCCCAGACCCAGTTCACATGCTGATTATTGTCTTTAGTCTTTGTATAGGTTGTTTGAGAACTCTCCCTTTTGTCCTTTATAGCTGTTCTATCTTTCTCAGTTTGAATGCAAAGCATCCCTAATTATTGTCATTTGTTAAACAGATTTTTAGATGCTATAAAGCAGTACTTGTGTTTGTCACTATTGAAGAACAGTGCTTCAACTCATATGACCGTTTTCCAGCTCTCATGCTCCATATTTATGAGCCTGGTGTCGCGTTTTAGAGCTGCATTGAAAGCAGAAATCGGGGTATTTTTTCCTATAGTAGTCCTCCGAGTGTTAGAAAACGTTGTGCAACCCAATTTTCAGCAGAAGATGACAGTCCTTCACTTTATGGGGAAGCTGTGTGTAGATTCACAGATCTTGATAGAAATATTCCTTAGTTATGATTATGACTGTGATGCTAATGCTTCGAATATATTCACTAGGTAATGACTTGTCCTCTCTTTGTACTTTTCGTCCAACTTATATCTGATATTTTTGAGTCAATACCTTTTTAATCTTTTGTCAAATAACTGCTGGGATTCTAAGTTATGCATGCAAAAGATATCATTGCTAAAATTCAACAATAATATGGTCTCTTGTTTCTCTTGTCATTTCATTTTCTATTTCCACCTGGTGTTTCAAGCACACTTCAGGCCCTGCAAGATGCTAGTATGAAGCTAGAAGCTATGAAGTGCTTAGTTGCTATCCTAAAATGCATGGGTAACTGGATGAACAAGCAATTGCAAATTGCAGTTGCAGATATTCAGTCATCAAAGAAACTAGATGCTGCAGACAATGGTTCTAATACTGGGAGCCCCCCTTTCCCAAATGACATTATAGATGAGCCAACTAAAGGATCGGATGCACAGTCTGAAGCCTCCAGTGAAGTTTCTGATGTTTCAACCCTGGAGCAGTGTCGTGCCTATAGAGCTCGCAAGTCAGAGTAAGCTCGATTTTGAAATCTTCTGCCTAATGGCAAGGAATCTAGGACTTGTTTTGATCTTCATGTCGTTTGGAAATTTTAGGTCAATTTATTATTCCTCCATAAATACGGTGGTCCTCAAGTTCATGATTGAAGAATGTTGGGCTCCAATGCTGGCTGCCTTCAGTGTTCAACTTGACCAAAGTGACGATGAAATTGTGATAGCCTCTGCTTAGAGGGCTTTCGTAGTGCAATCCATGTCACTGCAGGAATGTCCTTGAAAACTCATAGAGATGCTTTTGTGACATCATTAGCCAAGTTTACCTCACTTCACTCACCTGCAGATATCAAAAAGAAAAATATTGATGCAATCAAGGTAAATTTAGTTCTTTGTGATTGCTGTGTATGGTTAATCTTATAATGATATGAGAAAGCCTTCCCATTATTTTTATGTTTTAAAATTTTTTTTGCTGTCATTTCATTTTGCTCAGTGTCATTCGGTCTATTCTTGTCTTTTTTGTTGGAATTATGTGCAATCATTATCTTTTAATCTATTTCCGTGTCCCTAACTTCCCTTTCTTGTTTAGTACCGTATTCTGTGATCTGTATTAAATTCTTGTTTGTCTATTGATTCATTTATTTATTGTGGGTTTTTGGTAGTGTGTAGTTCATTATTCATGGTTACACACCTTACATGGAGTAGAAGTTGGTAGTGCATAATTGAATTGTGCGATTAAGCCCGAGGTCCTTTCTCCTCTCCTTTTTTTTTGTAAAAGATATTCTTAAATATATTCTGATTTGGTTAGCTGCATATTATTTGTGGGATGATAGAGCGTGATGTTCCTAAAAACTTTTCAGTTCTGTGCTAAATCTAACTGAAATGATTAATGCTCATTACTCATGTTCAGCAATTTTCAAAATTTTCTGACTACTCCGGTCCATCTGTTTACTTGTTTTAACAGGTTATAGTCGCCATAGCAGAAGGGGATGGGAACTATATACAGGATGGCTGGGAACATATATTAACATGTGTTTCACGGTTTGAGCATTTGCACCTACGGGGTGCAGGTGCATCACCAGATGCTTCTTTCTTTGCAATCCATCTTAATGAATTAGACAAATCTAAACAAGGCAGATCAAATATTCTTCCTGTTTCAAAAAAGAAGGGAGCTGGGAATATTCAGAATGCAGCTTCTGCAATGAGGAGGGGTTCATATGATAGTGCTGGTATAGGTGGTAATGTTGCTGCAGGAATAACATCTGGACAGATGAACAACTTGTCCTCTAACTTCAACATGTTGGAGCAAGTTGGTGATGTTAACCGCATATTTATACAGAGCCAAAAACTTAATGGTGAGGCAATAGTTGATTTTGTCAAGGCTCTCTGCAAGGTATCTATGGATGAACTACGATGTACATCTAATCCTCGGGTTTTCAGCCTCACTAAGATTGTTGAGATCGTGTAAGTTAATCGTCACTTGATCCTTTACTCTGTACATGTTGACCGCGGAAAAACTTCAGTAAATTATTTTTTACCATTTTTTGCTTATTTGGCCATGCAAGTGACTTCTATTTTATCCCTCTTAACAGGAACTACAACATGAACCGCATTAGGCCTGTGTGGTCTAAGATTTGGCAAGTACTATCTGATTTTTTTGTGACCACAGGCTGTTCAGAAAATCTTTCTATTGCAATATTTGCAATGGACGCTTTGTGCCAGTTATTAATGAAAGTCTTGGAAAGAGAAGAATTGGCTAACTTTAACTTTCAGAATGGGTTCATGAAGCCTAATGTGCAAGAGTAGTGCTGTTGAAATCCGAGAATTGATTATCAGATGTGTTTCTCAGGTGGTGTTATCCCAAGTGAATAATGTCAAATCGGGATGGAAGAGCATATTTATGGTACGGAACCTTTAATGTGGCCTTGGGAAAATTATTATTATGTGAAGCTTATGGCGATAAATTTCACGTTCAACCCTCTGATTACATTCTTAATTGCAGGTCTTCACAACAGCTGCGTATGATGATCATAAGAACATTGTCCTCCTCTCATTCGAAATAATTAAGAAGATTTTTCGTGATTATTTCACATATATCATTGAAACTGAATCTACTACTTTTACGGACTGCATAAATTGTTTAGTTGCATTCACCAATACTAGATTCAACAAAGCAATTAGTCTTAATGCCATAGGTTTACTTCAGTACTGTGCTGAAAGACTTGCTGAAGGAGATCTAAGGAAGGAAGCTCCTGAAGTGGCTTCTCCACCTTCACCTCAAATTGGTAAAGAAAGAAAAAGTGACAATGGGGAACCTGCAAATAGGGTGAACCATCTCTATTTATGGCTTCCTTTGTTGACGGGTAATGATGTTTTTTTTTGTATTTGAAGCTGATTTCACCTAAAACGACTCTTTTTGCCCCTGCATATGCAGAGTATGATTAATTCAGGTAAAATAAAGTATCTCTCTCTCCCCAGGTTTATCTGAACTGAGCTTTGACCCCAGTCCTGAAATCAGGGAGAGTGCCTCACAAATACTATTTGGTACTTTGCGTAACTATGGGCTTCACTTCTCCCTAGCCTTGTGGGAGAAGGTGTTTGAATCTGTCCTTTTTAGTATATTTGATGGGTCTGCGCACATAGACAATGGTGAGATGGAGGAACTAAATCAAGATTCATGGATGCATGAGTTGTGCACATTGGCTATGCAATTAGTCGTAGATCTTTTTATTAATTTCTATGATACGATCAATCCCCTTCTGAAGAAGGTGCTGATGCTACTGGTCAGCTTTATCAAGCGTCGTCATCAAAGCCTTGCTATTATTGGTATTACTGGTTTCGTTCGCCTAATGAGCAATGCTGGGGAGATGTTCTCTGAAGACAAGTGGTTGGATGTGGTTTCATTTCTCAAAGAAGCGTTAAATGAAACATGTCCGGATTTTTCCTTTAATCTTGATGATAACAATAGCATAAGAGAGGCCCAGGGAGATGATGTGAATGAGAGCAGCCATGATGAATCTGCCGGGGCAGTCACCTGCAACGATGATTCAGATAGTAACTTAAGGAGTCGTCGTCTGTACGCAGCTATATCTGATATCAAGTGCCGATCTGGAATTCAGCTTTTACTATTAAAGGTAGGTAAAATCATAAGTTTTGTTTGTAGCCCATTCCGGTTATTTAAGTCTGACGATAACTCTTACATGGAATATGGCAGGCTATAGAGGATATCTACAAAATGCACAGAGCTCGATTATCGTATAAAAACATTTTTATCCTTTTCGACGTTGTGCATGCTGTGGCATCTCATGCTCGCAATATAAATAGCAATGGAGAGCTACATCAAAAGCTCAAAGAACTAGGGTCCATGATGCAAAGGGAGGATCCTTCACTTCGCCTCGAGACAGAGTCTTACAAGCTTTGCCTCAAATTTCTGCAGAATCTTGCACTTGATAAACCTCTTAGTTATGAGGAGTCAGAAGTGGAGTCTTATCTTGTCAACCTCTGCGAAGAGGTCTTGCAGTTCTACATTGTAGTTGCCTGCTCGGGACATCCTCCCGACAGGCAACCACAGTGGACGATACCACTAGGGTCTGGAAGAAGAACAGAAGTGGCTGCCCGAGCACCTCTTATCGTTGCTACTCTACAGGCTATAGGTACCTTAGGAGATTCGTCATTCCATAAGAACTTGTCTTGCTTCTTTCCATTGCTTTCGAGCTTGATAGGTTGTCAACACTTTTCCAATGAGGTCCAACTCGTGCTGAGTGATGTGCTCCACTCATCAGTGGGTCCAATTCTCCTACCTTCGTGTTGACCTCTGACCCACACCAATAATTTTTTTTCTTACAAATCTATAGGCTATTAGTGTGTTATATTACAGTTGATAACTTGATATTTGAGCTTTTGAGAACTGTATCGGTTGAATTTGGGAACTGTCATCATGCAATAAATCTATTTTGTGAACATCCAATTTTTATGTGGAAAAGGCAGAAAGTGAGCGAGAAAGAGCGCATATAAAAAAATGAAAGTTAAAAAGTCTAACTTGGAACATAGTATTAAAATTTCCAATTATTATTAAAAAGTCTAACTTGGAACATAGTATTAAAATTTCCAATTATTACTTGTAACCTAATTAATATAACAACAAATATTATTGACGGATCTGTCGATTAGATATCCATGGCTAATTGCTGAAATTAATTTCTTATATTTCCTCAGTTCAATTTAAAGTGAATATTTTTTTGGCACAAAATTCCGTATAGAGTTGAGTTGTGTGTTAAATAGAGAAAAATGTAAGATAGGAAATGGAATAAAGTTTTTATTTTTATAAACATATCATTTTGAGTGGGACTGAAGGAGTAATAAATTTAACGATGGACTCAATCCATTGGTAATTCAACAAGTTGTCAATTCAGTCGGTCACATCTTTATCTTGTTTTTTTTTCCTATAAGAGCATCAGCAATCCCGCCAGTTCCCGGCGGACATCCGCCATTGTGCAAGGTCGCGACGGATACGGACGTCCGCTGCAGACACCGGAGTTCCGCGGCGTTCCGCGGACGTCCGTGCGGACATCCGCCATTGGGAGAGACGACGGACGTCCGTGCGGACGTCCCAATTTTTAGTTTTTAAATTTTTTTGTTTAAAAGTCTATATATACGGCTCGTTGAACTTCATTTCATTCGCACCACTTGTTTTAACAAGTTTCTCTCTCTCTAAATTTCTTTTATATATCCGTAATAGATGGTAGTGGTAGTGATAGTGGTGGGCATTATGAACACATGATGCGGCTGATTCATGCACGTGTACGGGAGGCAGCGGATAGGGAGGAACAAGCGGCCTTGGAGCCAGCGGTACCTTGACCCATCCATCGTCGATCTATAGTACCCTGGGACCACCTCGCTGCACACCGTCGGTTGTACGAGGATTACTTCGCTCCAGAGCCACGATATGGGGAGAACATGTTCCGGCGACATTTTAGGATGCATCGTCCGCTCTTTCTACGTATTGTGGGCTCTTTAGAGCGTCGATACGGGTATTTCAGAGTGCGGGAGAATGCAGCTGGTAAACTCGGCCACACGCCGATTCAGAAGTGCACTGCCGCAATCAGGCAGTTGGCATACGGAGGCGCGACCGACATGTTCAACGAGTACCTGCACATCGGCGAGACGACTGCCCGCGAGTGCCTGAAGTATTTTTGTCGGGGCATTAGGGAGATATTCGGGGATAGGTATCTTCGGAAGCCTACCCCCGAATATTGTCAGGCTCTGCTGGATATGCACGGGAATCAGCACGGGTTTCCGGGAATGTTAGGCAGCATAGATCGTATGCACTGGGAGTGGAAGAACTGCCCCGCTGCCTGGAAAGGGATGTACACTACTGGTTTCAAGGGCAAGAATCCCACGATGATCCTTGAAGCGGTAGCTGACTAACGATTGTGGATTTGGCATGCCTATTTTGGAGTAGCCGGGTCTAACAACGACATCAACGTCCTCCAGTGATCGCCCCTTTTCAACGACCAGTGCATGGGCGTTGGTCCGACCGTCAATTTCGTCGCCAACGGCAACCAACACAATATGGGCTATTATTTGGAGGATGGGATATACCCTATGTGGCTCGTCTTTGTAAAGACGATCAGATGCCCAACAGATGAAAAGAAGATATATTTTGCGGGTCGTCAGGAGGCTGAGCGCAAGGATGTGAGCGGGCATTTGGTGTGCTCCAGGCTCGATGGGCGGCAGTGAATGGTCCAGCACGGCTGTGGTATGTTGACAGCATCGCCGACATCATGTACGCATGTATTATCATGCACAATATGATTGTCGAAGATGAAGGTCTAGCATTGACTGATTGGACCAATGATGATGCTGATGCTGCGGGTCCAAGCCACGGCGTGGCCACTAGCAATGTACGCATGGGGATACCCCACAACGAAGTCAATCGAGTCCGTGCATTTGCCGACATGCGCCAAAAACAAGCTCATGTTCGACTCCAGAACGATATTATTGACGAAGTATGGCAGTGGAGGGGTCGTTGTTGATGTA
The DNA here is from genome assembly GCF_004379255.2 of Salvia splendens. NCBI lineage: Eukaryota > Viridiplantae > Streptophyta > Magnoliopsida > Lamiales > Lamiaceae > Salvia > Salvia splendens. The sequence goes on from NW_024598784.1 coordinate 24,709, forward strand.
GTTTTTAATTATTGAAATGTATTTTTTTAATTTGGTGAAATGTACTTTTCTTTTTTTTATTTAATAGAATTTTTTCCCTATTTGTGTCGAAATTTTAATTCCGGAAATGTTGAATTTGTGAATTTGTAAATTTTTATTATTGTGGGAAGTCCGTCGGGATGTTCTTGGGGATGTCCGCCATTGTGCAGTGGGATGTCTGTATGAGGTGGCATCCGCAGTGGGATGTCTGTATGACGTGACAGGAGGTGTTTTTGGGATGTCTGCAGGGATGTCCGCCGGGACATCCGCACCACTGCTAATGCTCTAACAGTCACAATGCTATCACCCTCTATACATGTCTATCCAATGAATTTGCACTATTTACTCTCCCTCCGTTCAATTGTAAGCTTTAAATAAATGACATGCGAGTGGAATGAGTTAGTGGGTGGTGGGTCTTTACTATTTATACTAATTATGAACTTTTATTCGCGAACGAACCAAAATGATAAAAAAACGAGACTCCTGTAGTATTCACTGTATACTCCATTATTCACTAATTTTACTTCAACTACTTAACTTTATTTTTCTTAATTTGATTAAGATTTGTAGCGTTTTCAATGTTTCTATTTCTTTTCAGAAGAGAGGGAGTAGTATTCTCTAACATGTAAAACCATCTTCAACAATATTTTGAAATTAAAAAAAAGTACGTAAAGCTCTAATGGTTCTCCAAAGTGCATAACATTTTGAATTTATTAATAAAATAAACTCATTTTTAAATTTACAAATACAAATCCCTTCTATAAATTTTATGAATAAAAAAAAGTTGATAAAGTAGTACACTATATTCTTTTAAATTTAAATTTAATATAAATAGTTGAAATATACTCCCTCCATCCCAGCTCAAGTAATTGATCTTTTTGGCCGTTGTTTTGCGAAAATAATACTAATAAATAGTTAAAGTGGAGAGAAAGTAAAGTAAGAGATGGAATAATATAGAAGAGAGTCGTATATACATTATTCTATCAATTATTTTACTTTCTTTTCGCTTTAACTATTTATTTCATTTTTCTCGAACAAGTGTCGAAAAGCAGTCAATCACTTGAGATGAGATAGAGGGAGTATTAAAATGGGTTTGAGTTGTATTCACTCCGTCCCACGAAATTATGCGCTATTTTCGTTTTGGTACGTTCAATAAGAGTATGCATTTTCTTATTTTCAAATTTTTTCTCTCTCTAATAAGGGAGACTCATTCTTCACTGACAATACATTAATTATTTTTTTTCTACTCCCTCCGTCCCATAGGAATAGGCCATATTTCCTTTTTCGTCTGTCTCATTTATGGAAACCTTTTTCTCCTTCTTTTTCCTTTATTATTTATGGGCCCATCAATCCACTGCATAATTTCAACTATTTTTTCTCATTCTCTCTTACTTTACTAATTACACATTAAAACTAATGCCGATCCCAAATGACCTATTTCTATTGGACGAAGGGAGTACATTAAAACTTATGTCCAACCAAAAATGCGTACGAATACTAGAGGGAGTAGTAATTAGGGCTGACAATTTTTGATACGACACGATAATACGATATGGACTCGCATGAAGTTAACATGACACGAACACGCACGTTTAGGATTTAGGTCCTTATAGGGTCGACCCAATAAGAACCCGAAGATAACAGGTTGGGTCGGGTTAGTGTTATACGTTAAGAACAAAATAATTACTTTTTATTAATTAAAAAATTATTAAACTTTAATTTTAATTATTTTTGTTGATTAAAAAATATTATACTTCAATTTTAATTAATTAAAATATTATTATACTATTAATTAAAAATACTATACTTTAATTTTTATTAAAAAAATATTAATTAATTTTTATGAATTTTAAGAAAATTTTATGCTTAGATTTTATTAAAATTAATTTTTTAATTATTTAATTTTATTATTTAGATTTAATATTACTATACTTTAATTTTATTATTTTGATTAAGAAATAATTATCTTAATTTGATAATTTTTTATTTTATCGCGTAATATCATGTTTAAATCGTATAATAACATCATATTTTAGTCGTTATCGTGTCGTGTCAAGCTAACTGACCATCATTAACAGATGGTTGATTTTTTTTGGGTACACGATAACACGCACGAATCCGACACGAACCCATTGGGTTGGGACACGATAAGAACCCTATGATTTCGGGTTGGGTTGGGTCGATAATGGGTTGACACGATAACGACTCAACCCGCACGATTTGACAGCCGTAGTAGTAATTAGTTGGAAATGCTCCAAGTATCTAACCCCCAAATTCGAACCGATTCCGTAAGGGAATGGATCCTCTGCAGTGTTTACAAACACAACAGAGGATGCGGTGTTTAAAACGCAGACCAATTCCCTTGAAACTCAGCAAATATAATAGGACCTCATTTCTTTATTCAGTTTAATGTGGGCCCACATACAACGAAACTATATAATGTATGGTTGTATACAAAGTCCATAGTTTCCTTTCTCTCTTTATAATGCAGGTAGTAAAATATTTAGTAAAATATTATGACATCATATGTATATATATTTAATACTTATAAATTATACTCCCTCGTCTTATAATAGATGTCATACTTTTTTTTAGTTTGTCTTACAAAAGATGTCACATTTCCATTTTTCAAAACAGTTCTCTCTCACATGAATAAAAATATTATATTTTCTCTCTCCATTTAACATACAAAACAAAACCTCCTAAAATCTTGTGTCATCCCACACATGTGACATCTTTTATGGGACGGAGAGAGTAACTAATAGTATGTTATTAATATTTGTATATTTAATTTTTTAAATATTAATATCTCTAAATTAAATTAAAATTTTTGAATTTTCTCAAATTGAATATTTGCATATTTTTCAATATCAATTAGGAACATCTCCATATAAAATAAAAATCATGTATGAATCAATATGAAAGAATAAACTATTTAAAATGAAATATAAAAATATTTATTACATCATAGTTACAATTTATAAGTATTTTAATGTACATCCATATATAATATTTTGATTTTATAATAGTGTTAGTATTTATAATTAGTATTTTAATAAACATCACAGTTACAATTTATAAGTATTTTAAGGCTAGGGGTGAGCAAAAAAACGAAAACCGAATATCCAAACCGAATCAAACCGAAATTTTAAAATTCGGTTCGGTTTTTTCGGTTTTTCGGTTCGGTTCGGGCGAAAAAAAACCAAAAAACCAAATTATATTTTAAATATAATATTATATGTATATATTCTATCAATTTAATATATTATATCATATATATAATATATATTCTTTTAATATATTTATATATAATTTTTATATATACTCTATTAATTTTATATTATAAATATTTATATTCTATTAGTATATATAAAATAAAATATTATATATATATATATATATTAATATATACTATTTTTTTCGATTTTTTCGTTTTTTTTTGAAAATTTCAGTTTTTGGGTTCGTTCGGTTTTTAAGTTCTGTTTTCGGTTTTTCGGGTTCGGTTCGATTTGGGTTTTGAACTAAATTCGGTTTTTCGGGTTTGGTTCGGTTTGGAAAAAAACCGAAGCGAAACCCGAATGCTCACCCCTATTTAAGGTAAAACGCATCCTTAAGTCCTTGTATTTTGATTGTTTGTTTTAATAGGTCCTTATACAATTTTTTTCGTTTTAGTAAGTCCTTGTACTTTTATATTCGATATATTCCAATCCTTATTTGACGGAACCGTTAACTTTTCTGTTATAAAATAAAAAATCATATATTAATTATTTGAATAAATTCCATCTAATATCCTAGTTGAAAAATATGAACATAACATAAATATAAAAAAAACAAAATAAAAACCAAAAAACTAAAGAATTCCAAAGCGTTAGAAAGAAATTTGTTGTTTGATTATTTGAAGTTCGAATATTAAGAACCAAATATAAATGAATATTCGAACTTCAAATAATCAAACAACAAATTTCTTTAACGGTTTGGAATTCTTTAGATTTTTTGTTTTTTTTTCCTCTTTTTTTTATATTTATGTTTTGTTCATATTTTCTAACTAGGATATCAGGTGAAATTTATTCAAATAATTAATATATGATGTGTTATTTTATAACGAAAAGTTAATGGTTCCATCAAATAAGGATTGGAATATATCGTACAAGGACTTACTAAAACGAAAAAAATTATATAAAGACCTATTGAAATAAACAATCAAAGTACAACGATTTAAGGATCTGTTTTGCCGTATTTGAATGTACATACAATTTATTGATCATTTTCCTATAAATACATATATAATAATATTTGATTTCAAAATATGTTTAGCATTATAAAGCGAGAAAGCAGAATAGAGTGCTGTACATATATTTCCATAGAAAATAAAAAAAAACTACGCAAAATAAAAACACAAGAGTAAAGGCTAAAATTGGTCATGAACATATGCCCATTTTATGATTTTGGTTTTATACTTTATCTTTTAATTTTTTGCATCTTGGACATTTCAACTCGGATCACAATTGGTCATACACTAATAATTCCGTTAATTGTTAAATGGTTTTAACCCGATTTTGACCGATTTTTAAATAGTTTTAACCCGAATGAGACTGTTAAAACCATCAAAATCGGTACAAATAAGGTTAAATCATTTAAAAATTAACGGAATTGTTAGTGTAAGACCAATTATAATCCAAGTTAAAGTGTTCAGGATGCAAAAATTTAAAAAATAAAATATAAGACTAAAATCACAAAATGAGTATAGTTGTATACATTGCTCCAGTATGGACTTTGTATACAAGTATACATTATATGTGGGCCCACATTAAAGTGAATAAAGAAATGAGGTCCTATTTTATTTGCTGCGTTTCAAGGGAATTGGTTTGCATTTTAAACACCGCAGCCTCTGCAGAGGATCCATTCCAATTCCGGATTCCGTAAAGCCTAAAGCAGCAGCTGAAAATTTTAATTTAGATTTGAACGATGGCAGAATTTGTGGAAGCAGATAATGCAGAAGCCATTTTCACACGAATCGAGCACAAATCGAGCAAGATCGAGAGCCTACTCAAACAGTAGGCCAAAATCTTATACAAAATTGCTATCGCATTTGATGGTTTTGTGAATAATGGTTTTAATTTCAGGTATAAACCGGTTGAAGCTTTGAAGACAGCTCTTGAAGGTTCGCCCCCCGTCACCAAAGACGAGCGTTGCAAGGTAAGAATTAATTAATCATTTTATTTCAGTTTTTGTGTGATTCCCTTACATCACTGATTTCATTAATTGAGTGTTGATTTTTCCTTTCGAAGTCTGCGAATTGGATTGTGGTGCATAGGGCGATAATGGCGATAAAAGATATCGATAGTTTGTTCTCAGCTCTTGATCTGGAGTACTACGATGTTCTGATGAAGTAAGTCTAAACCCCTTAATCGTGAAATAATTGTATCTTTGTTGATATTGCATCATAGTTTATCCAAATTACCATTCATGGATAGTTTCTCTAGATGGTATTTCTATGGAGATTTTTCAATAGAAGTTTGATCTCCCTGTTTTGCTTTTCAGAAACAGGAGTAGTTTAGCAATATGAGGTGCTGTTCTAAATTTGATATTTCAGATCTTCTAATGGTTTCGGATTTTATCTTGTGAGTTGTGATGGAAGTTGCAGGCTTTACCTATAAGATGCATTTCTCTTTATTGCTTGTGTAAATTGTAGTTGTTGGATTTACCCAGGCATGATCTAACAAATAGTTGTTTAGTTTAGAATTTTGGACGATTAGGAGAATTTGTTAAAATGGTTAAATTTATTAGTATTTGGGGAAAGAACAATAACTGTAGATGTTAAATCATGTCTGGAAAAGTTATTGAGCTTGCTGAGAGGTAAAAGAATCAAGGAGATGCAAGTGCTAATTGATACTGGTGCATATCCTAATAGTTGTAATTGACTTGATATGATATGGCACTTTTGCAACAACTGCACAAAATGAGAAGATAAGCCAAAGTAGTTTATGTTGTTTATAGATCCTTTGGACACAATTTCATCTGGAAATGTAGCAGAATTCATGAAACAGGTTTAACTTGGACAATTGACGTATTCTGCTTCATGTCAGGGAGCAACTAATAACCTGATTCATATAGAAAGTTCTATAAGAAATACAATTGCTGAAGTCTTGTAGATGATTTAACCTGATCCGTGGTATTGTTTGAATATTTAGTTCATGGAAAGGTTTGAAGACGTCTTACTATTGTGCTCAGATTTCATCTCGAGAGTTGAGCCTGGTATAAACCACCCTTAAGCAGCCTCTGGACTCCTTAAGGATATTTTTATATCACCCTAGTGAAGAAGGTTGGCCTGTAGCAGTCATAGTAGATACCATCAGAGGGTGTTTATTTGTGAAGTGGAAAACATACTTTGGAAGGAAAGTGTGAGGATGTTGAAAAAAGAATTCTTCCGAGTCTGGATAATGCAAGTATTGGAGTAGCTGAAAGAAGCTAACTTAGAAGGTAAATTTGTATTTTAAGAGGAGACTGATTTAATAAGTAGGCTGCTGCATATATGAAAGAAGAACAAAAAAACAAACCATCTTGTGGACTATCGTCGAAGGTGCATATACTAAATGTAGAAGCCATGGAATGTATACCTATACTCAGAGTGGGATGATATCTAAATGTTATAGTTGTGTTTTCTGTTCCTGAACATGGTCATGTGATGAATCGTTGAAACATTTCTTCCTTAAGATAATCTTTCTAGTCATCCAAGTCTCTCTGTTGCATAGATATCATCAATCTTATTATAAACAAATCCATCTATGTGATTAATAGGTACTTATATCGAGGTTTATCTACTGGAGATCGTCCTACGTGTGACCAATGCCTAAAAATTCATGAAAAACTCACAGAAAGAGCGGGATTGGGATGCATACTACGATGCCTGGCAGACAAAGTCAACACTGTTTAATTGTAATTTGTTCTTGTCTCTGCACTTGTGTACAGGATTATCAACTATATGTATCCATGAATAACCCCTGTTTTGATGCAAATCATGAGTTATTCTTTGCTCAACTTGTGTTATTATGTGATGATGATAAAAACTTTCAAATTAAAACATCGTTTGATAGTATAATACAATGCTTACACAATCCTAAATCAATAGATTTGAAGTTGCTTTGGAGGAAAGAATTGTGATGATTCTGAACCATTGGTTGTGTTGAGCATTTCTTTTGGACACGTTTATATGTGTTTTTAATTGTGGGCGCTGACACTTTTATTCATATAATTGTCAATTCTAGTTGTAAGAGCTCATATAGGTTTTAACGGAGGAGTGTTATGTTGCTAACTCAATACTTAATTGTTAATTATAATTAAATAATAGTCATTAGATATTCAAATCAAAGGCCTAGATCATCAGCCTCGGAATGTCAATATGATAAAAAAAATGTCTATAAGGGTATTAAGTCAATTTACAACAAAATTAGTTATAACTAACTTTTAAAAATATCCCATAACTTTAAAACGCATATAACTTTCTCGTTTTAAATTATATTTTTCGCACAACATATATCAAATTAAATATAATTTCATAAGGATTCTAACGAGATCTCACTTGCATATGTTCCGATGTCAAAATTTGAAAAAAAAAATCGAAAATTTTCAATTTTTTCGTACAGCACAAATGTCAACATTGTATATAAAATATGTCAATATAATATATGTAAAATGTCAATATAAGCAATGTGTTAACATTCTCAAAGCATTATGTTGACATTCTAAAGCATTGTGTTGACATTCTCAAGCATTGTGTTGATATTTTCGAGACACTGTATTGACATTTCATCCAATACCCTAATTTGGTAGTTTTTTATCTTTTTTTTTATTTAATTAATAAAAACGAAAATTACACGTAGCAAATTTTAGACCACAAGATTTCTAAAATCCTATGGTCTTAAATTAGTTGTAGTTACTCCACGGTTTTAACAAATCTAAAAGGCACAAAAAAAAGTAGGAAACATACAATTCATCAGTCAATAACACTACAAAATTACATTTCCAACTCTATAACATATGAATGTTGTGCATACAAAACAAGCCACTATACGAAAGACCTACAAAGCTCTTGTATATGCCACAAAACATACATTGTGTATGCAAATCTCAATTCAACACTGCAAATTTATTCAGATATGCTTGTGTACCCACGAGGACGAAAACCTCTCCTCTATCCATCCTTATTCCGGTGTCCCCTCTCATAGGGAGAGAGACGTCACCGGTTTTGAAAAAGTCATGTAGAAAAGTTGAGAGAGTATGGCGTGAAGAATATGAATGCTGCCCCGCCTCCAAACACTCCCTTCCTCAACGTCTCACACGAGGGAGGAGTTGCTGACAAGTATGTCCTGTACTTGGTGTGGTTCGCGTTTCTTCTGAGCAGCTAACAAGCACACCTCAAGCAATGAAGAATGCCCCCTGCATCCGCTTGAATTTAGGGCAACACACTTTTTTCGAGTGAGTAATGAATGTTGAAGCTAATCGATACGAAATATACCAGCAGGAGATGAACAACGCAATCGCCCAAACCTAGAACGACCGGGCTGGAGAGCTCTCCCCACGCATAAAACACCTACTTGCAGCCATGATTATTAGTTGGCTAACCATAAGGAACAAGAATGAGCCCACTCAAGGCCGGTGGCTATGTCCGAATCATAAACACAAAACTCCATGTTCGCCTCAGTTGCAACGCTTGCCTGAAGAGACGGTGGATGTTAGTCGAAGAATTTATAATAAAAAAAATAATAATAAGATAGAAAGACTGACAGATGATCTGCGGTGCTCGGCTGCAACAGCAAGCGAAAAAGCAATCAAATCGAACACGAAAACTGTCACCAACAGAAACTTGGAGGCCATTGTTATGCAGATCAAGGTGAAGGCTGATTCTTCTAGTAAGAAAGAGAGAGATAAAAAGTTTTTTGGGGCTTGTGTAGATATGTTCTTCATATATAGTTGGATTGCTATCTATATAGTGTGTGTGTGTTAAAGCCAAATAGATGCAACCAAAAACAGAGAAACCAGAATCGCAAACCAAAATTGCAAACTCAAGAAATAACAGGAACTTATCGATGAAGACGATGACACAGGGAGTTACGTGGTTCGGCTCTTCGAACCTACGTCCACGGGAGAATCACGATGCACTTTATTCAGATCACAAAGAATTACAATCACTCAACACTCCAATACACTCTAGAATTGATAGCTATACATTTTCATCTATGATCTCTCGTCACACTATGAAAATCTCTATCAAAACTTCACAAAGATAGTGCACCTTTTCACACGAAAACTGTTGAGTTGTTATGAATATGAAAACCGCAGCTCAAACGCTTAAATCTGGCTCGGCTTCCTTCTAACTGAATTGGCCATTAGTTACCGTTGTAACTAATCTTTCAAGCTTCGTCTTTTGAATTTGCAGTTAAGTCCTCCAACTTTATCTTGCTTTCAATTCGGTATCCACAATACAACAAATCTCCACCTTGGATCTGGATGAAAGCAATGCTCGATCATATTCTCCACAAGCTGTCACTCTCAGTACTTAACCAAACTCACTAGCTCTAAGCAATGCTTAAGCTTGGAGCTAGGAATGCACTTAGTCAGCATATCTGCTGCATTATCCTCTGTGGATACCCTCTGAATCTTCACCTTTCCTTTATTCACCTCGTCTCTGATGAAATGCAACTTAACATCCACATGCTTTGATCTTTCATGGAATGTTTGATGCTTGGACAAGCATAGCACTGTTATTGTCACACATGACTGTGATTGCATCTTGTTTCACACCAAAATCTGAAAGTATGCCCTTCAACCAAAAGCTTTCCTTTACTGCCTCTGCCATGGCTATATACTCAGCCTCAGTCGTGGAGAGTGCAACCACAGATTGAAGATTCGACTTCCAACTCACAGCCGAGCCATAAAGATTGAACACATACCCGGATTGTGATTTTCTAGTGTCTTGGCTAACTGCAAAATCTGAGTCACAATACCCAATTACAGCTCCTTCTTGATCTTCAATCTTCTTATTACCATCAAACAAAATGCTATAATCTGATGTCCCTTTAAGATATTTCAGAATCCACTTTAAGCCATGCCAATGCTCCATCCCCGGGTTTGCCATGAATCTGCTTGTAACACTAATTGCATGGCTAATGTCCGGCCTTGAGCACACCATAGTATACATAATGCTCCCAACTATACTGGCATAGGGTATTTTCAGCATCTCTCTCCTTCCTTCCTCTGTATCTGGGCTCTGTACAGAAGACAACTTAAAATGCTGTGACAGTGGGACTGTTACTGCTCTTGCATCCTTCATTTGAAATTTCTCAAGGACTTTAGCTATGTAATCTTTCTGAGTGAGCCACAAACGTTCTCCCTTCTGTTCCTGATGATGTCCATCCCAAAATCCTTTTAGCATCACCTAGGTCCTTCATATCAAATTCTGACTCAAGCTCATCCTTTATGCTTTGAACCTCTGGGATTGTAGCTGCTGCAATCAGCATGTCATCGACGTAGAGCAACAAATAAGCCACTGCAATTCCCTTGCTCTTCTTAATGAACACACAACTATCATATGCAGATTTTTCAAAGCCCACTCTCTGTATAAACTCATCAAACCTGATATACCATTGCCTAGAGCTTTGCTTTAGGCCATATAGGCTTCTTTTGAGAAGGCAAACCTTATCTTCCTCTCCTTTCTTGATAAAACCCTCAGGCTGCTCCATGTATATACTCTCTTCCAGCTCTCCATTCAAGAATGTTGTTTTAACATCCATTTGTTGAAGCTCCCAATCTTTGTAAGCAACAATAGCAAGTAAGATTCTTATAGAACTATGTTTCACCACAGGTGAGAATATCTCGTTGTAATCTATACCCTCTCTCTGTGTGAACCCCTTAGCCACCAACCTAGCTTTGTGTCTCACCTCATTGTTTCTGAAAGCTTCAATCTTCTTTTTGTATACCCATTTGCAGCCTATGCACTTCTGATGCTTTGGTCTCAACACCAAGATCCAGGTTCGATTTTTGTATAGAGAGTCAATTTCCTCTTGCATAGCTCTTAACCATCTATCTTTCTCATGGCTTCTGACTGCTTCCTTGTAGCTTGAGGGCTCATGATACTCAATTTCTTCAGCAACAGTCAGTGCATAATAGAGCATGTCATAATCACTGTATCTTGATGGGAGCTTGATCTGTCTTCTTGGCCTATCTCTGGCTATAACATGACTTCTCTGAATGTCATAGGCTTCTTTATCATTCACAGCATCTGGGATTTCTTCATCTGATCCCACACCAGCAGCCTTTTCTTCCTCAGATCCACCAAGCTCCACCTCAATCTGTGTACTCTCTGGCTTCTGTGACAGATATGGCATTTCATCCTCTTTGAATATCACATCCCTGCTAATCACCACCTGTCCCATACCCTTTTCAGTGCACCATAGCCTGTAACCCTTCACACCCCTCTGATATCCTAGCATAACACATTTGAGGGCCCTTGGATCAAGCTTTGTCCTCTTAGCATGTGCATATGCTCTACATCCAAAATTCCTCAACTTGGTATAGTCACCAGCTGAACCATACCATCTTATATCTGGGGTATCATTGTCAATCGAAGATGATGGGCATTTGTTTATTAGAGCTACAGCAGTTGAAGCAGCTTCTGCCCAAAAATGCTTTGGCATTCCAGAAGATATTAGCATACATCTTATCCTCTCCAAGATGGTTCTATTTGCTCTTTCTGCAACTCCATTCTGTTGGGGATTGTGTGGCACGGTTCTATGCCTCTTCATCCCTTTCATCTTGCGATATTCATCAAACTTTGAAGACAGAAACTCCAATCCATTGTCTGTTCTCAGACATTTCAGTGCATGACCTTTCTCAGTCTCAACTTCTGCACTCCATTCTTGAAATTTGATGAATGCAGCTGACTTTTCTTTCATGACATATAACCAAATTTCCTTGAGTAGTCATCAATAATCGATAAAAAAATATCTGCCTCCACCTAAACTCTGGACTGGAGATGGTCCCCATATATCAGCATGCCCATATTCCAGTGGCTTTGTTGATGTGTGTTCCCAGTTGCATATGGCAATTTCTTACTTTTGGCCAATATGCATTCTTCACAGGATCTGATGTCATCCTTAGCTGCATCACCTTCAAATGCAATCAGATTTCTCTTGGCCAATTCTTTCAGTCCATCAAGCCCCAAATGGCCAAGTCTGTGGTGCCAGTTAATCAATCTCAGTCTCACTACAGCATTTACTTGACCTACATCCATTGCCTTGGCTCTGAGATAGTATAAATTGTTGACTCTCTCAGCAACCATAAGAATATCAGCCCCTCTCAGAACCTTGATGAGACCATCAGCTAGAATAGATGTGAATCCCTTTCTTTCTAGCATTCCTAGAGATATGAGGTTTCTCTTAATAGAAGGAATGTACCTGACTTCAGATAAGATCCTCTGAGTCCCATCCTCCATCAACAATCTGACGCTTCCTATCCCCTTTACTTGGCACACTTGGTTATTTCCCAGTAGAACAGAACCGGTAGAGTCTTGAAGTTCCATGAGCCATCTTTTCTTGGAGGTCATGTGGAAGCTACAGCCGAGTCCATTACCCATACATCAGGCGCCTCATCCTCCATCACATTCATCACCTGGGCCACCTCCACCTCTTGAGTAACATCTGCGGTGTCGGGAGCTTTATCCTCCTCAGCTTGCTTCTTCTTAAAAGAATAACAATTTCTTTTAATGTGCCCAGGTTTCTTGCAATAATAGCAGGTTCTTGATTCCTTTTGTTCAGCAGGTTTTTCCTTCCAAAGCTTCCCTTTCTTCTGGAATTTCTTCTTCCCATTCTTCTTTGGATCAAACTTGACATTCAAGCTCTCGCTGGCTTGATCAATGGTTTTATCCGCCACCCTCTGAACTTCCTTCATCTTCAATGCGGAATGAACTTCCTCATAAGTAATCTTGGAATCTCTCCCGAGTAATATTGCATCCTTGAATTGTTCGAAACTCTTAGGAAGAGAATTCAGCAACATCAACGCTTTGTCCTCATCCTTGATGGTTTCCTCTATATTTTCAAGATCATCAACATACTTTGCAAATTCTTCAAGTTGTTCCCCAATACCCCTTGATTCAGAGAACTTGAAAGTGAACAATTTCTGCTTGAGGAGGAGTCTATTTGTGAGAGACTTAGTCATGTATATTGACTGCAATCTCTTCCAAACGCCAGCCGCGGTCTCCTCCTTAGAGACCTCCCTTAACACCCTATCACTTAAACTGAGAATCAAAGTGCTATAGGCCCTATCATGAAGATCTTGAGCCTTAGCATCACCTTTAATCGCGTCTGCATCAGCCTCCCCGTTCAAAACATCCCATAGGCCCTGTTGCATTAACACCGCCTTCATTTTGAGTCGCCATAACCCAAAATCATTCCTTCCTGTAAACTTTTCAATATCAAACCTTGCGGTTGTCATCTTGTGGGCAAGATCCTTCCCACAGACGGCGCCAATTTGTTAAAGCCAAATAGATGCAACCAAAAACAGAGAAACCAGAATCGCAAACCAAAATTGCAAACTCAAGAAATAACAGGAACTTATCGATGAAGACGATGACACAGGGAGTTACGTGGTTCGGCTCTTCGAACCTACGTCCACGGGAGAATCACGATGCACTTTATTCAGATCACAAAGAATTACAATCACTCAACACTCCAATACACTCTAGAATTGATAGCTATACATTTTCATCTATGATCTCTCGTCACACTATGAAAATCTCTATCAAAACTTCACAAAGATAGTGCACCTTTTCACACGAAAACTGTTGAGTTGTTATGAATATGAAAACCGCAGCTCAAACGCTTAAATCTGGCTCGGCTTCCTTCTAACTGAATTGGCCATTAGTTACCGTTGTAACTAATCTTTCAAGCTTCGTCTTTTGAATTTGCAGTTAAGTCCTCCAACTTTATCTTGCTTTCAATTCGGTATCCACAATACAACAGTGTGTGTGAAGAAAGCAAAGAGGTGAAATGGCCCTTTCTCTCCCATTCACTTTAGCTCACATGCAACATGCTACCTTCACCTCTCTTCTCACACACATACACACATTTTTTGTAGTATTTTATAAAGTTAAAATGGGGAGCGTTGGATAGGCATCTTACCTTTAATATCAAGAATACTCAAAACGAAAATGGACCTTTAACCCACCAAAAGTAACCATCTCTCTCTCTCATCAACAAAGAGTGGGTTAAATTGTGAAGATAGGTACGTGCTTTTATCTTTCTTTAGTAAATGATAGTATTAATTTAAGATTATGATTAGGTAATAACATGAATAATTTTAATTCTACTTATAGTGACATGGTAAGTAGTTTTCTTTCACCAATCTTCCGTTTTAAGTCACCAAATTCCAAATTTATTGAAAATGTGACGGATTTTTTTATTTGTGGCCATTGGTTAGGCTGGATGATCTTTCACATTAATGGATCAGTATTGGATAATATAGAAAATTGGTAAAAGAAAAACCATGAACTTTCAACAAAATTTGATATTTCCCACAACCTTTGAAAGTGCTCTTAAAAATCACTAACTTTTCAAATTGTGCGAATTTCTCACACTAAAGTTTCCGGCATAAATTCTGCCTACATGTAATAGTCGAAGCTATATTCTATCTTGTTGGGAAGATGAAACTGAAGACAATATGAATGCTCTAAAATTAGTGTCAGCATTCCATGTAGGCAAAACTTATGCCGGAAATTTTAGCGTGGGAAATCTGCACAATTCGAACAGTTAATAGCTTTTACTACTTTTAAAAGTTGTACTAGGAAATATCATATTTTTGTGAAAGTTCAAAGTTTTTCTGACCAATTTCCCTTTACATATAAACCAACTTTAAAATCCATGGAACAAAAATAAATTTCTCAAAATTTGAGGTTTTTAAAAATGATATACCATGAAAAATTAACATGAAAGCTTGGGGTTACATGCTCTAAAACTGAAACATAATGAAATTAAGTCATGTATAGAAAAAATCATAACCCAAGACGTGGAAGAGGAAAAAGGGACATGAGAAGAAATTATGAAAAGAGAAATCTAAGGAAACAGAAAAGCTTCAAGCCTCTTCATCTATGACTCCAACGTAGCTCCCGTCAACTCTTGCTCGCTGAAGAGGTCCTTTTGAACGACAAGTGTATCGATTTCCTGGGAAGAAATAACCTCATCGATTCCCTTTCTAGCAGCAGCCGCCTAATCATCAGCAACGGCATCAACCTCAACTTCATCCAATGCTTGTTCCTCTTCCTTAGGTGGTGGGACGAAAAACGGTATTTTACCCCTTTGCCAGTCGTGGAGGATCATCTTCGCAGCAGTCGTATAATCAGACTTGTCCCCCTAATCATCGAAAGAAAAAGGGCCTCATGAATGAGTTTGTATTTGCACAATGCAGAAGACATAGCGTCTTTCTTGAACTTTTATGACATGGGAGATTTTACCTTGAGAGGTTTACCAGTCAACTTGCAAAGCTGAGCAAGGAAATCTTTGTCATCCTCCCTGTAAATCAAAAGGTGTTTTATGCAGGTATACATAGCATACATTGTAATGGTTAAGAAAAAATCAGTTGAAAAAAATTTGTAAGTAATCTTTTCTACTACTGATTACAATCATACAAACTGTAATGTCAGCTAGCAGACAAAATGGATAGAAAGCCATAGCTGTTTGGGTGAAATTTGCATAAAAAAGGCAGAAATAAATAGCAATGAAATTTGAGTGCAGATTAAAGGTTTTAATTGAAGCTTTAACTATGCAGAACAGACTGAAATATTTGTATAATGAATAAGGTCTGAGAAAAATTATGAACTTTAATATTTTCATTAGTCATTCCCATTTTGCTTCTGATGATAATTGAATTTATTAACCATAGAATCATTCACCAATGAACTTGAACTCTATTATAACTAATCATATCCCACCCCTATATAAAAGGAAAAATGGGACAATCTTCTAGACCATATACAAAAACATCAAGAAACACTAAAAACATTTGACTGATAAAGTATATTACTTACCACACCCTTTAAGACTATATCTGCCTCAGAGTCATTGCTCTGATAAACTGCTCCAGGGCAATCAATTAGAAAGATCCTCTTTGAAAGTGTGATGTATTGCCACACCTTAGTCTCCCCGGGAATCGGCGCAACTTTGCAAACCTGATGATCAAAAGATGTAGCAAGCATACAGAGTTAAAAGGACAACTTCTGAGTTGACAAAAAGTATTGATAACAGACGACTTTCCAACGTTGGGATATCCGACAAATCCGACAGATATCGCTTGCTTGTCGCTTTTAAAACGGGAGAACTGTCTTAATACAGCCAGAAGAGAACCCTAACAATAACGAAAAGTAACAGAAACAGGCATCAAATATAATTGACTTAATTTAATAAACAAAAGATACTTGCCATTTTCTTCATTTTTAGCAAAGAATCCTAAACATTAAATTTCATATGGAGGCCATTATCCAAAAAGTTTGAAAGAAGTCTGAACGAGACATCAACATTATTTAGATCTAACTAATTCACATACACAAAAGCTTTTTATGGAAAACTCTATTCACAGAACTATGAATGATAACTTAGGGAATCAATCTTGAGACAAATATGGTCTTTCCCCAAATTGTGCGTTACAACGCAGGGACTGACATTATCAATTTCGAGATTTCCACTAACTAGGGATGTCAGTACAACCGAAAAACCAGTGGGATGACTTAAATAGTCAGCGACCCGGATAGGGGGTTAGGGTTGAAAATTTCTAACCCGGTAAAATTTCAGCGCAATTAGCCCACAACTGAGTAGTCCAACTATTAGCCCAAAGATTGTCAAGCAAGGGTTTTCAATGATGATTTTTGATAAACTGAATAACTACAAATAAATAAAATGGACTTGCCCGATTGACATCCCCACCGCCAACAAATCATTATATGTCCAAGCAATCATGGGTCCAATCCCACCTTGTAATGTAAAATTACAACAATAGTTCTTTGTTGCAGTTTTAAGGGGAGAAGTCAATTACTACCTTTCCAAATTACTTGTTCACACTTGCATGAAAAGCAAGAGTAGGGTATTCCTTAGACAGTACCCGAAGCCATCCTTTCGTTACCCAGGCCGAAACTAAATCACAATGTAGAAGGAAGACGGCGAAGAATTAAATTAAATTAAATCAGTAAATAGATAGTGCTCACTAAGGATAACACTTTTCATGCAATATTTAAAGTTCACAGGAAAAACCAAACTATTTTGAAAGTTTATGACTTTATAAGCAGTTTGCCCTTTTTTAAAATCTACATGGATAACAATATCCGAGGAATCAATCACTTTGTAGAGCTCTCCCCATATACGCTTACTCTGACCTTTCTCGAACATTGTGTGGTATACAAGGTCCCTGAACCCATTACCGTCCCCTTCGGTAGAGGTACTAGCACCATGTTTTTCTCCAAATGCATCTGCAAGAAATCATTAGAAGTTGATGTCCAAAAAAGAGGGGTGAGTCATAGACACCGACAAATAGAAAAATATCATATTCAGTACCTAATATCTCGGCCATCCTGATTAATGATTCATAATCAGATGCCAAAAGTATAACTAAAAGGTTGTGTGTCAAGGAGATGGAATCTTGCTTGCTGAAAACACATTCAGGGAAACAGAACAAAATGAGAGATAAGCATTCAGCAAACAAAAAAATATAATCAAAACTGTATCTTCTGTATAAAGCCTAGGTTGTCTTCATCATGTGTAGTGCTTCAAACCTTTTGATGATCGTTCAAGAGGGACATAGGTAGCTTCTTTCCCTTCAACATAACCTCATAGCTGCTTGAAAGCCGGGTGTAGACATGCCCACGGTTCGTAAACCGGCGGTTCCAGTTTCGAGAAATGTGGAACTGGAACCCAACCGTGAGACTATTTCACGGTTCCGGTTCCGAACCGCCGGTTTTCCGGCGATTTTTTTACGGTTTTTCATGGTTCCGAACCGCTGGTTTCCAGCGGTTTTTCGCGGTTCCGGCTACATTTCACGGTTTTCCGATGGTTTTTCACGGTTCCGGTTTGGAACCGTCCAGAACCGGCGGTTCCGGCACGGTTTCGGTTCGTAAAATTTGGAACCGGAACCGGCCTGCGGTTCAAAATATGGCGGTTCCGGTTCAAGAAAAAGTCACGGTTCCGCGGTTAACCGCCGGAACCGAAGCATCTCTAGCCGGGTGCGAAGCTCCTTGCAGAAGCGTTGGAGCTCTTTCTGAGGCATAACATGCGAGTTACCTACCAATGTGAGCAACCAAAAACATAGTTCAGTCAGTTCTCTTTCAAACTCGACTAAGACCAGAAAAAAACAAATATCCGAACCGATCCAAACCGAAATTTTAAAATTCAGTTAGGTTTTCAAGTTCGGTTCAGGCGGAAAAAAAAAACAAAAAATCGAATTATATTTTAATACTCTGTCCGCCCATAAAAATATGTTTACCTTTATTTTTCGTGCATCCCACAAAAATATGTACATTCCATTTTTGGAAAGTTATCCCAATTTATTACCCTATAAATCAACTTATTTACAACTTATACCACAATTAAACACTACTAATAATGCGAGTCTCACTATCAACTAATACTAATTTAACTACTCTTCTCATCCTATCACACTTTACCAAATTTGTCTTAATTCCTATGCTATATCAATTCCATATTTTTATGTGTCCAAGGGAAAATTATATATAGTATATTAATTTTTTATGTATATATATATATAGGGTTGCGTTAAAGATAGAATCATTCTTAAGTGTATAACCTAGAACTCTACATATTTTATTCATTGGATGAGGAAAAAATGACGGTCAAGATTAAAAATCATACATATTAGACTATGTTTTCACGACATTCCGGACTCAACATGTGAAAAAACTCACATGTTGATGGAAGAATGAATGAAACGAAGAAGAGTCCATGCATGCTTTATTTTTTCACTTATCTGCATTCACCCATTAATAATAGTTTTGGTTGTAATGGGAAGTTGTTGTGCAAATCAACACCATTGGATTAAAA
The DNA here is from genome assembly GCF_004379255.2 of Salvia splendens. Classification (NCBI taxonomy): domain Eukaryota; kingdom Viridiplantae; phylum Streptophyta; class Magnoliopsida; order Lamiales; family Lamiaceae; genus Salvia; species Salvia splendens. The sequence goes on from NW_024598784.1 coordinate 43,818, forward strand.
GATCTAACGACCTCCGTTTGGCATTTGTTCTACGTTTAAGAATGGTTCTATGTTTAAGAATGGTTCTATCTTGATCACAATCCTATAGGGTTGCGTTAAAGATAGAATCATTCTTAAGTGTAGAACTTAGAACTCTACATATTTTATTCATTGGATGAGGAAAAAATGACGGTCAAGATTAAAAATCATACATATTAGACTATGTTTTCACGACATTCCGGACTCAACATGTGAAAAAACTCACATGTTGATGGAAGAATGAATGAAACGAAGAAGAGTCCATGCATGCTTTATTTTTTCACTTATCTGCATTCACCCATTAATAATAGTTTTGGTTGTAATGGGAAGTTGTTGTGCAAATCAACACCATTGGAGTAAAAGATCTAACGACCTCCGTTTGGCATTTGTTCTACGTTTAAGAATGGTTCTATGTTTAAGAATGGTTCTATCTTGATCACAATCCTATATATAGGGTTGCGTTAAAGATAGAATCATTCTTAAGTGTATTAGAAATGTCAATACGATGATACTGAAATGTCAACATAAACCTAAGTTGATATTTTAATACACTGTGTTGACATTAATATTTAAATGTCAACATAGTTTATTAAAATTTCAACACAAATATGTACTGACATTTTAACGTGATCGTGTTGACATTTTTAATACACTACGTTGATGAGTTAGCAATTTAAGAAAAGTTAGCATTATAACGCACACCTAAATTTTAAAGTTTATACCGTATATTCTATATAATACTAGTATTTATATTATACATATAATATATTTTATATATTACTCCTTCCGTCCCCAAAGAATATGTACTTTGAGTTCGGCACGGGTTTTAATATAAAATTAGTAAAGTAAGAGAGAGGTAGAGAGAAAAAGTAATTAAAGTATTGTTAGTGGAGAATGAGTCCCACCTCATTAGAGAGAAAAGAGATACCAAAATTAGAAAGTGCATATTCTTATAGGACGGACTAAAAATGACAGAGTGCATACTCTTGTAGGACGGAGGGAGTATATTACTCCCTCCGTCCCACTGCAAGTGATCAACTTTCCATTTTGAGTTGTCCCACCACAAGTGATTAATTTCCTTTTTTTACCTAAAAACATAACTTCAACTATATCTTACTTTATTTCTTCTCTCTTATTTTATTCTCTCTTTATCTCTCTTATTTTTTCATCTCACATACTTTACTCTCTCCACTTTAACTCAATATATATCATTTTCTTAATTTCCATGTCCAAAAGAAATTCATTACTTGTAATGGGACGGAGGGAGTATATAATACCTCTCCATCTCACTCAAGATGTCCATCTTTCCCTTTTCGTTTGTCTCAATATCCATTTTCTATATTTGAAAATAAACCCCTTTCTCATCTCTACTCTCTTCTCATTAAAATATTCAGCTATTTTTTTTCTCTCTCTACTTACTCTACCAAACAACTCCTACTAGAATCTCGTGCCATTAAAGAATGTGGAAATCTTGAGTAAGATAGAGGGAGTACATTTTATATACTGTATATTCTAATATATGGAATGCAATATACTCCATCCGATCTCCATTAAATGTCTCATATTTCCTTATTTGGACGATTCCAAATAAATGTCTTATTTCATTTTACCATTTTTAGTAGTTGACTCACATTTCACTAACTCATTTTCACTCATATTTTATTATAAAACTATTATATGAAAGTAGGACTCATATCCAACTAACTTTTTATATCCAATTTTCTTCCCAAAGTCAAATAATTTCTTAAAACTCGCACCGGTCAAATATGAGACATATAATGAGGACAGGAGAGAGTATGGTTTTGTATGTTTTTTTCAATTTTAGGTTTTTCGGGTTTTTAAAAATCTCATAATTTTGGTTTCGGTTCAGTTGTATTTTCTACTAAATTCGGTTTTTTAAGTTTGGTTCGGTTTGAAAAAAACAAACGAACCGAAACTCGAATGCTCACTCCTACTTGTCTAAGACAACATAAAACAAGTAAGATAGACTCAATTAAGGATTGATATCAAACCAAACACCGACTTCATCATTGATCAAAAGCTCATACCAAACCGGAATCCTAAATATTCAATTAACATATTAGCTCAACGATATAATCTAGCACCACAGCAGAAAAACGACAAAGGATCAATCCATACCTATTCAAAAATTAGATAACAGAAATTGAAGGGTAAAATAACGCACCGAACCATCGAGGATGAGGCATGATCTGCGTAGACGGCAATTCCTTGGACTGAAGATCATGCTTGAGGATTTTGCCTCCAGCGTTGCGTAGGGGGCGCGTGTTGTACATCTTGAGGCGCCGCACTGTTGCGGCGCTGCAAGATTTTGTTGGTTTTCTTTGATTATAACCGGTCGTAATACAACCCAATGAAGATTGGAGAAATCAAACATAAATAAACTGAAACGAAAATACAAATCAGAAACTATAAACCGTAGATGTAATTTGTAAGCCGAATCGATGATTCCTCTTTCCGCAAACAAGATACGCCCCGGTAGTGCTCTCGCATTGGTGTGTCGTCCCCAAAGATAAAACGGCTTTGTCTTGTTCGTTGCAGCACCGCGACGGAACAAACTCCGGTGAACTGGATGATGGCGAGGGCAAAGCTTCGACGGAAGACTATGCAGAGAGGGAGAGAGAGCTATGCAGATGATATGTTTAGTTTGTTTGTAAAGTGGTGTAGAGAATGCAAGAGATGCATGTCTATTTATAGGCTAAGTCCAATGCATGTGGAGGTGGAATCAAAACAGCCATTAAGGCTAATTGTACTGGTCGGCGGTTACAAACGTTACACACGTTACAAACGTCAATCATGGAGCATGAACCTGAACGGATATATCTAGACACCTCTCACGTAGTTGTTCATTCCAGAAATGTAAATGATCTGGACAACTCGATCAATGTGCACGCATTCTACGATGCTTTCTCCGTATGCCCATTTGCCACATTATTTTATCTATGTGTCCAAAATAAAATTAATTAATTATTTAATTAATTAATTACATATCTCCATATATTGTGACATACTTTAATATATTATTTCTTACTCACTGGAATCGGCTTAGAGAAAGTGAATATACCACAATCACCTACCCAGAGCATAGATTGATTATAAATTATTTAATTATTTTTAAAATTAAATAATCTGTCATTTGTACGGCCCGTTCAATTGCATTGACCGGACTACGATTTTAACAAATTTGCCTTTGTTGTTGTATCTGTTGACATCGAGAGAGTGCTTCGGCTTCCCTGAAACGTTGGCGAATCTCTTCTTCTTCGCCATGGTTGTTGATAGGTTGATTCGTAGTAGAAAAAATGATATCGTCGCCACAAACAGTGTGGTTATATAAGAGGAATCACGGCGGCGTAGTATTCATGCACACACTCAAAAAATAAAAATCTTAATTTTTATTGATTTAAATTTCTTTTGCAAACTTCGATTGTTTTTAAACGATGAAAGAGTGGATTACAAAAATATTAGTATTTAAAATTTGCTTTGTTTTTAGTCAATTAACTATACTATATTAATTTATACACTATATATTCATTCATGTTGTAATTGAATTTTATAATATTCAATGTTAACAAATTTAAAATTATTATTATTATTATCTTTTTTTATGTATTTACATTTTTTTATATATAAAAGAGAAAATAAGGTAATTATCTTAAAATGGGTGATGTGATTATTTTTCTACATTTAGGTGTACGATAATTTTGATGATATATTATGGAAGAAGATCAAAGATTTAAGTACATAGGATGATGAATCACTCTTGCATTGTGGTGACACCATAGTTGAAATGACAATCTAAGCAACAATTTGTAATACATAGACAAACAATTTGGCATATAGTTCCAAGCAATCTGGGATATGAAATTAGAGCACTATGGTGACACACCATAGTTAAAATGACAACATATGCAAGCAATATGCGATACATTAGCAAGTAATTCGACATATGGTTCCAAGCAATCTGCAATACGAAATCAGACATACTCAAAGTATTTGCTATACATAGATAAGCAAGCATGCCACGTGGCAGACTAAGATTGAATCTGCTCCTAGATATAAGGATTCTCATTGGTGGTTCATTGTCATTTTAATTGTGGTTATCATTTTAGTATAACCCTAGTATTTATACATGGAATGTGGGAAAATTTTCTATCAAATTAATAATATGTTGGTAGGGGAGTGTTATATTGTTAACACAATACTTAATTTCTAACTACAATTAAATAATGACTTCATTAGACATATTATTATCAATTATTAGCTCAATGGCTAATAAGAATTTTAATATTTGAAAAAACATTCAAATTATATATTAGCCCCTAAAAGTCAATCGAGGGTCATAGTGAAAATGTGAAATCAAGTTTATCTTGGGCAATAGGGAAAAAGCATCCCAAATATCCAGTACAAGGAACAAAAATGAGAATATTTCCCCCCCTACAAGAAGAGCCACTGACTGACATGTACTCCTACAATAGATATGCATCTAAGCTAGTAGTATTTCATATACATAGTGAACTCTCAAAAGCAAAATCAGTGGGCCAAAAAATCAGATCATTTCAATCCTGGTAAAATCTTTGAAAAATTCCCAGTATGCTAGAGCTTCATCACCACTTATAGCTGTCGTTAACCGATATACAATGCAGAAAGAATACGAGCCGAGCCAACCTCAATAACATCCCTAATCACCCCTGAACAGCCACTGTGAGTCGACTTTGTCTCGTGCCTGTTTCGCACTCTCCATACGCATATGCAACCATTCTCCTCTTCCTTTGCTGGAGAACACCAAAATATTTGCATAAAAGAAATGAAGAGTTAGTTTGACATGATGACATGATCAAACATACAATCCAAAACAAAATCTTGAAAAGAAAATGTACCTGTAGGGCCAAAATGCGATCTTCCACTGTGTCCTTCACAGTTAGCCGATAAACTGAAACAGGGCGCTTCTGCCAGATACGATGCGCTCTATCTATAGCTTGATCTTCAGTGGTCGGGTTCCACCATAGGTCCAAAGGAGCACATTACAAGCTGCTACCATGTTCAGCCCGAGACTCGCTGCTTTCAGAGACATGATCATAACAGAAACCTGAAACAAAGAAGCTTTATTTACAGAATTGAAATCAAGATGACACGAGGCGAATCAATTATCAGGCTGCAATAATCACATAAAACCTCGGGAAGAAGATTGAAATCTTTAACGGCTCTATCTCTAGCACTAATAGGCATTGTACCATCAAGTCTACGGTACTGAATGTTATTACTTTTTAAACACGATTCTAGCAAATCCAGCATCCAGTCCACTGGGAGAAACTATGGCTTTCTCCCCACAGCCTCGACTGAATTTATTGGGTCTCTACGTACATCCGATGTTTCTGCTATCATCCCCAGAATCAGTACGCGAATTTTCTGAGTCATAGCCTCCTCCGATATTATCTGAGGAACTCGTTTTTGTGGCAATCATGTGCTTTAGAGAGGGACAACAAGATGTTTGGAAGAACCTTGAGGACTTCTTAATATCTGAGGTACAGAAGAGTCAGTGACTCCGGAACTAGGGCAATCGGCAGTACTTTCTGTACTCAGTTGACCAAACATAGCAGTCCGTAGTGTGATTATAGAAAATATCTTAGACATATTAAGAGGCTTTTTGCATTTCTTGGCCGGACACTCGGTGTCGTCACCTGATATACGCTCCGATATGCATGTAAAAATCATGGATTAAATATGTCCCGTCAATGGTTTTGACCAAAGAATAAATATGACGAGACATTTAATTTTGTGAATTAAATGATATAGCGTCGATCTACATTTTACGTAGATAAATGTAGTATAATTCACTTTCTCAAATCCGATTTCCGGTGAGTGAGAAATAGTGGATTAAAGTTGGGCATAATTAGCTTTTAATTAAAGCTTTAGCATGTGCTTAGGGAATAATTAACTAGTGTTAATTATCCACATTGGAGATTAATACATCTTTTAATGTGTTTAAATTAGTGACTTTATGTTACTAATAAATTATAGTGGATCAGATGGGTGAAAAAGCCCATACGCGCGCACACGCGCGCCGCCGCCGCCCCGCCGAGCCCGATCTCGATCTTGGACTTGGACTTGGACTTGGACTTGGACTTGGACTTGCCCAAACTATTCTTTTTGGACCACCGCCGAGTCAGCAATCCAAGTGGCTTGACACGTCGTCAAGCGAGGCACAGTCACAGGTGCCACGTGAGAAATCCACACGCTCCACACACGGATGGCACCACTCCTGCCACACGCCTGTAACCGA
>NW_024598785.1:0-11902 GCF_004379255.2 Salvia splendens
CGCATACTACTCTTGGCTTTCTTATGGCACACCACTTTCGGGTGTGGCCACGCCTTGTAACTATCTCTTTTGGAAATATAGGGATGAGGGACCCACAAACCCTCCACCGTAAAGGTGTTTGATTAAAAAAAAACCGAGGAGGAACTACCACACCGCCCCACCAAATCAGCCACAACCCGCGGACCAAGGAGGGAAAGGAAAGCAAGACATGGCGACAAGCGCCCCTAACTCAAATGAATGGAAACGCCACGGAAGGAAAAAAGGAAAGGCGGGTGATAGATCAAGCAACAACTCACTTGGAGAAGGTGCCGTTGAAACAATTTGGGAGGGACCGGACATAATGGGGGAACCTCACGAGGGGAGTGAAATGCATAACGGAACATACGATATGGGGGTAAAGCTCGGGGATGGAAACCAAAGAGAACCACCATATTCGCACTTTGAGACACCGACGCCAATGCATGAACATTCGGAGGCGGGGAGGGCAGGCCCCAATGAGAAACGTATGGCTTACCCGTCTACACGCGGGAACTCGAGAGGGGGCGCGCGGCATTCCATGACGAGGGGACGTGGATTCTTCGCGACGAAAAACCATATGAGCACTAACCAATACTACTCCCTCATGGAGAGTGGAGAATTTGATGTTGACAATTGTGGGGATGCGGAAGGCACGGTCATGGAATCGCAAGTGGGGTGCGAGACGGGGAGAGGCAATCTTCACCTAAGCGATGCCGAGGATCACGCAAAGAACAAAGAGCAAGAAATCATCCAATGTCAGGCAGGGCCTTCATCCCCTTCGGGTAAGTACCCCACCTCTTAATGATATCTTACAATATCATGTTTTGGAACGTGAGGGGGATCGCAAATGCGTCAATCCAACACGTATTGAAAAGATTGATTAAATGTCATAATGTGTTATTTCTTGCAATAATGGAACCGCTTACAACCCCTGATCCGGTCCGGTTCTCCAAGGCCGTGGGGTTGCCCTTCATCGGCTCGAACACAAGCGGCAAGATTTGGTTGTTTGCGGACGAAGGTTCTACTTTTGATATTGATTGGGACTCGGAACAATCTTTCACAGGAGGCTCAAGTCACATCGCATTGCTAGCCCTCTAGCTATCTCGGCCGTGTACGCCAAATGCACAAGATCTGAGAGATACCTTCTGTGGGATAAGATGAGAGAGATCGCTGGAACCCTCGAGGGAAAACCATGGATTATAGGTGGTGACTTCAACACCATTCAATCCCACCGGGACAAAACTGGGAGCGACACCAACCGGCAGGCCAAGATGGTTGATTTTGAGGAGGCAATTGAGGATTGCCGACTCGTGGACCCAGGGTTCGATGGGGCTGAATTTACTTGGGCCAAAAACGGTCTATTTGAACGGCTGGATAGAGTGTTTGTTAATGAGGCTTGGACTAGGGTCTTCGAGGCCACCCGAGTAACAAACCTCCCACGGATCGCCTCGGACCACTGACCAGTCCTAGCACAATGCAAAATGCCGAACATTGCCATCGGGGGGAAGGCATTCAGGTTCCAGAACATCCACGGGAAGAGCCCACTGGGGCGGACGGCCTTCTAAACATCCAAATTAAACATTCCATAGTTAAAAGAGCACTAAAGGAGTGGAACAAAGAGGTTTTCGGGAACATCCACATCAATCTTGCGGACAAGGAGGAAGCCATTGCCGTGGCCCAATCCAACTTCGAGGACTTGCCTACACCCGTGAATAGGGCAGTGATCAACAAGCATATTGCCGAGTACATCCTTTTGTTGAGAATGGAAGAGGATTTCTGGAGGCAAAAGGCAGCTTTGAAATGGCTAGCCGAGGGGGACAAGAACACCCAGTTCTATCCAAGCTGGGTGAAACAGAAAAGGGTTCGCCTTCGCATTCACTCGATTCATGCCAATGGACAAGAGCTAACCGAGGAAGCTGACATTAAAACCTCAGCAGTAGAATTCTTCCAACAACTTCTTGCGCCTTGCAACCCGGTCCTGGATGAACCGGACCTCGACCTAATTCACCAGGTTCAATCAGCTGAGCAAGTCGCGGATATTGCCCAACTACCGGATGCGGATGTGGTCAAAAGTGCCGCTTTCAGTATCTCTGGAGATAGCGCACCCGGACCCGATGGCTTCTCGGCTAGTTTCTATCAAGCCTGCTGGAGCATTGTGGGGCCGGACGTGGTGGAGGCAATTGGGTAGTTTTTCAGAGGGGCGTTCTTACCTAGAAGCATTACGGCCACAAGATCATCACCAAGGTACTCACGACTCGACTCTCTCCTTTTCTTCCACAGGTCATTTCCCCAAACCAAAGTGGATTTGTTAAAGGGCGGCTCCTCAACGATAACGTGCTATTGGCTGAGGAGATGTTCCATGAGCTTGCACGATGCTCCCCAGCGCCAAATGTAGCGGTGAAGATTGATATGACTAAAGCATATGATAGAGTGGAGTGGCCTTTTCTCTTTAAGGTGCTCCGGCGCATGGCCTTTCCGGATGCATGGATATCCCTTATCGAGAGGTGCATTGGTTCATGCTGGTTTTTGATTCTTATCAATGGGGCACCATCGGGGTTCTTTAGATCGACACGGGGACTACGACAAGGCGACCCGATATCCGCAGCACTGTTCGTGATTGCTGCGGACTATCTATCGCGTGCCTTGGACAAGCTCATACTTGGCCAAAAGAAGATGATTTTCAAAGCCTCCAGGAGATGCATTGAGGTCAGCCACCTAACGTATGCAAACGATATCATTATATTCACACAAGTGGCGGCAACCCCCCTGCGACGACTCTGAGCCTGTCTCGAACACTATGAAAAAGCCTCGGGTCAACAAGTCAGCCTGGCCAAGAGCAATTTCTATATTGCCGAGACTCATGTGCAATGGGCAACCTCGATCCAAGTAGAAGGGGGCTTCACTAAAGGGGAATTCCCTTTCCTTTATTTAGGTGTTCCCATCTATCGTGGGGCTAAGCACACGGACATGTTCCTCTTCCTCCGGGAAAAGATTGCAAGACGGGTTTCAGGTTGGGCGCACCGGCACCTTTCCTTTGGAGGGAGGCTCATGCTTATTAAGAGCACTCTTGAGGCGATTCCCCTTACATATCTTCCAAGCCATCGAACCCACTGCCGGAACGCTAACGCAAATGGACCAACAAATGGCACGATTCTTTTGGGGCTCGAAAAGTGAGAGGGAGCGGACCTATTAGATTGGCTGGGACCAAATGAGCCTCCCCACTGATGAAGGGGGTCTCGGGATCCGCAAAACCAAGGAGGTCCTACGCGCCTTCAACATAAAACTTTGGTGGCGCTTTCGGCAGCAAAACTCCCTTTGGGCGAAATACATGATGGCTAAATATTGTTTCAACTCCACACCTCTTACCTTTAGGGCGCCGAGCAGGAGCATCCCTACGTGGAGAAGGCTCTCTAGAGCATGGACGCTTGCACAACCTCACATGCGGTGGCTAGTGGGTCAAGGAAATATCTATTTTTGGGAAGTCATATGGCTTGGTAAGTCCCACTTCGGGAGCTCAGCCTTGATGAACGGGGCAGACCTACCTCCCGGGTCTCGGACTATATTAGAAATAGCAACTGGGATGAACCCAAGCTCTAACTCCTCCATGATCAGGCCGGCCTCCCACAGCACATTATTGATCGCATCCTCAACACACCGATCCTCCAAGGTGACCAAGACATCCAAGGTGGACTCTCTCTAAGCACGGGGAATTCACGGTAGCTTCGACGTGGGACACAATCCGAGGGCACCATCCAATCATTCAGTGACTGGCCGATGTGTGGAAGGCGGGACTAACTACGTCTATATCCATCTTCATTTGGAGGCTACTCTCCAACCGTGTGCCCGTCGACACAAAGCTCCAGTGGCGCCAGATTGAGCTAGCATCCAAGTGCCAATGCTGCCCCAACCGACCGGGTATTGAGTCTCTCCAGCACCTCTTTATTCAGGGGTATGGAGCTCGTAGAGTATGGAGTGAGTTTGACGCTTGGTTCCCAGGCTCTTCCCCTCGCCTCCAAATCAATGACACAATCCCTACGAGAATAGAAGTGTGGGCGCGAAGGTGCCAACAGCCGAACATGAAACATCATAACCGAACCACCCCTTACCTCATCTTGTGGTTCATTTGGGCGAAGAGAAACAGGAGCAGCCACCAAGGCACACAGTTCAAACCACATAATGTGGCATGGCAGGTTCATATGTTCATCCGGAATTCTATGGTCAATGGAAGAGGACTTGCCTACACCCCTGAATAGGGCAGTGATCAACAAGCATATTGCCGAGTACATCCTTTTGTTGAGAATGGAAGAGGATTTCTGGAGGCAAAAGGCAGCTTTGAAATGGCTAGCCGAGGGGGACAAGAACACCCCGTTCTATCAAAGCTGGGTGAAACAGAAAAGGGTTCGCCTTCGCATTCACTCGATTTATGCCAACGGACAAGAACTAACCGAGGAAGCTGACATTAAAACTCAGCAGTAGAATTCTTCCAACAACTTCTTGCGCCTTGCACCCCTGTCCTGGATGAACCGGACCTCGACCTAATTCACCAGGTTCACTCAGCTGAGCAAGTCACGGATATTGCCCAAGTACCGGATGCGGATGAGGTCAAAAGTGCTGCTTTCAGTATCTCTGGAGATACCGCACCCGGACCCGACGGCTTCTCGGCTAGTTTCTATCAAGCCTGCTGGAGCATTGTGGGGCCGGACGTGGTGGAGGCAATTGGGCAGTTTATCAGAGGGGCGTTCTTACCTAGAAGCATTACGGCCACAAGCATAGTCCTCATCCCAACGAAGGCTTCGCCAGAGTCATGGGCTGATTATCGTCCCATCAGCCTTTGCAATGTGCTGAACAAGATCATCACCAAGGTACTCACGACTCGACTCTCTCCTTTTCTTCCACAGGTCATTTCCCCAAACCAAAGTGGATATGTTAAAGGGCGGCTCCTCAACGATAACGTGTTATTGGCTCAAGAGATGTTCCATGAGCTTGCACGATGCTCCCCAGCGCCAAAGGTAGCGGTGAAGATTGATATGGCTAAAGCATATGATAGAGTGCAGTGGCCTTTTCTCTTTAAGGTGCTCCGGGGCATGGGCTTTCCGGATGCATGGATATCCCTTATCGAGAGGTGCATTAATTCGTGCTGGTTTTCGATTCTTATCAATGGGGCACCATCGGGGTTCTTTAGATCGACACGGGGACTACGACAGGGCAACCCGATATCCCCAGCACTGTTCGTGATTGCTGCGGACTATCTATCGCGTGCCTTGGACAAGCTCATACTTGGCCAAAAGGATATGATTTTCAAAGCCTCCAGGAGATGCATCGAGGTCAGCCACCTAGTGTATGCAAACGATATCATTATATTCACACAAGCGGCGGCGACCCCCCTGCGACGACTCCGAGCCTGTCTCGAACACTATGAAAAAGCCTCGGGTCAACAAGTCAGCCTGGCCAAGAGCAATTTCTATATTGCCGAGGCTCATGTGCAATGGGCAACCTCGATCCAAGTAGAAGAGGGCTTCACTAAAGGGGAATTCCCTTTCCTTTATTTAGGTGTTCCCATCTATCGTGGGGCTAAGCACACGGACATGTTCCTCTTCCTCCGGGAAAAGATTGCAAGACGGGTTTCAGGTTGGGCGCACCGGCAACCTTTCCTTTGGAGGGAGGCTCATGCTTATTAAGAGCACTCTTGAGGCGATTCCCCTTACATATCTTCCAAGCCATCGAACCCACTGCCGGAACGCTAACGCAAATGGACCAACAAATGGCACGATTCTTTTGGGGCTCGACAAGTGAGAGGGAGCGGACCCATTGGATTGGCTGGGACCAAATGAGCCTCCCCACTGATGAAGGGGGTCTCGGGATCCGCAAAACCAAGGAGGTCCTACGCGCCTTCAACATAAAACTTTGGTGGCGCTTTCGGGAGCAAAACTCCCTTTGGGCGAAATACATGATGGCTAAATATTGTTTCAACTCCACACCTCTTACCTTTAGGGCGCCGAGCAGGAGTAGCCCTACGTGGAGAAGGCTCTCTAGAGCATGGACGCTTGCACAACCACACATGCGGTGGCTAGTGGGTCCAGGAAATATCTATTTTTGGGACGACATATGGCTTGGTAACGTCCCACTTCGGGAGCTCAGCCTTGATGAATGAGGCAGACCTACCACCCGGGTCTCGGACTATATTAGAAATAGCAACTGGGATGAACCCAAGCTCTAACTCCTCCATGATCAGGCCGGCCTCCCACAGCACATTATTGTAACATCCCAAACTTTTGTGACTTCTTTTTATGTAATTGGAATTTTGGGAAATTCTGAAACGTTTGATTCTATGTGATTAAGTGCTTTGTGTGAAAAAAATTGACGTGGTTATTGTGGAATGACGAGCTTGAGATTTATGTTATTCCAATGTGGGGAAATAATTAATAGGATCATGCATTTATTCTTTCTCAAGTCAATTCATTGAAAAATTCGGCCCTCCCTAATTATTGAAATAGTACTTCTTTTGTGGATTTAATTAATTGTTTTGGGAAATTTTTCCAAATTAAATCCAAACCAATGGACCTTAAATTACACTACATGAAATTCGAACTCCATCCTTTTACCCTTGGGAGTTTCGAAAATCTCCAATAGGAGATTGGATTATTTTTCATTTGATTTAATTGGTGCTTTATTGACTCTCTTCTTTTTAAATTAAATCCAATTAAATCATGCGACATATTATTTCTTCACCCAAAATAATAGAGAGTTGGAACATTTCCTTGGCTACTTTAGCCTAATAATTTTCGGCCCCTTCACTAATTTTTGGAGGATAATGTATGTGTTTCCTATTTTGTGGAATTCCTTTATTCAATTAAATACCATACTAATTCCTATGTCTAATTAATTGGGGATGTGAATATTTTTCTTCTACTTTTCCTTCATGTCACATGCCTCCTATGCTTATTTCCCTTGTGGGAATTTAATTAATTGTTGTCTATTTTATGGGAGCCTTTTTCTTAAAGAAATTACCTAATTTAAATCCTATTCTATTTAATTGAGGATTTAAATAATTTCCTTGTGCAAAGTCCTTGAAATTTTCGTCCACTACCATATTATTTCCTACTTGGAGATTTAATTTATTTGTTCCCTTATTCATGAAATACTTATTATTTTATTTCCTAAGTTGTGAGTATATCTCTCTCCAAGTAAATATTGTTATTTTTCCTTGCTACTTAAATCAACAAATTTTTCAAAATTTATCCCCATTCACACGCCTATTTTGTTCCTTAAATTGGGGAATTATCCTCCCACAATTTAATTATTTTTTTTAAGTGGGTGTGAATTAAAACCTAAAGTATAAATTAAACTAATCCCTAAACCTAGCCCCCACTTTTTCAACGCTCCCTCCTCCTTTCTCCCTCACTCACACGTCTCCTCCCCCTCTCCACTCCTCCCATCTCCAAAAATCTTCCATTCAAGCTTATTCTTGCATCCATTGAAAGTACCTCAAGAGTTTCCGACGGATCGCTTCGTTCTTCTCTTCTACCGATTGGTTTTTGTAAAGGAAGGTATATTTGCACACTTTTTTTTCTCCTTCTCTAGTGAACCATGTTTTTGAGTCCTATATGCATGTAGAGAGTGTAGGTTTGATAGATCGCAAGTTTTAACGGGAGGGAAATTGTGTGTTCGTAAGAACTTGTTTGATTTTTACGTTGTTGATTGGAATCATGTGTATTGGATCGAAATATTTGTGAATAATATGAGGTTGTATGCAAATATGTGTATGAGGAACGTGTAAGCATAATTATGTGTTTTCAAGCATGAAAAATCGAGGTTGTGTTGTGGAAGTTTTAAAAAACCCTAATTCCGAATTTGAACCAGAAATCTATGATGCACGACCAGTGACTTATGATCTGTATTCGACCCAACAAACGAGCGAATTTTGCTACGAAATTTTACTGAGTAAACTTCAAGGTGTTTTCTGTGTCTCGTGTGAATTTCAGCCTGTTTTATCAAAAAATGAATTTTTAATAAAGTTTTGAAGTTGACTGCGTAAAATCTGCCAGAATCATTCTCGCCATGAATGTTTCATTTTCTGTTTGACTGACCAAGTGACCTCCGATTGATGTGATTCTTGAACTATATGAAAATTTGAAGTTTCTTCTGAATCGTGTTAGATTTTCAGCCTTTTGGGCATTGGACGAATTTATGGTCGATTTTTCAAACGAACTGCGCAAACTGTCAGAAATTGTATGTTCCGACCAGAGAGTTTAATATATGATATGACTGACTAAATGACGTGATTTCTGTGTGAAAATTTTCATGGATGAACTTGAATGTGTCCTCTGTATTGTGACCAAAATTTAGCATCTTTTGACGTCGGAGGATTTTATAGTGATTTTTACAAAACAGTCGTGCAGTTTCTGCCAGTTTTCTGCCTGTTAAAATAACACTTATTTTCATGTTTAAATGTACTATATGATACATGTATGTCCAAGGAACGTGTCTAAATGATGTGATCACGTGTGATAAATCGAAATGTGTTACGATGTGTTCTCCCATCTTTGTGATGTATGTTGGGTCGGGGGATTTGAGAAAAACAACGAGGGAATCGATAGGACATGCATAGTAATATGTTGTTGGGGGAAACTAATTGTGTTGTCTTTGACAAGGGTGTTGTGTAGTCGTGACTCGAGGATCGAGAGTTGCTAAGTTGGGTTGTGAATTGCTAAGAGAACGAGGTGGGCCTTTCTTTCAAACCTCTTTACTTTTCCAAAAAATATTATGTGGGGATATAAGGGTGGTTTACACTGTTATGTCATGCCATGTTGTTTTGTTATGAGATTAGTGTGGCCTGATGCCTAGTTCGTATGAGTTTACTCCGTTAGGCTATATGGCTGTGTTGTGAAACGAATTCGGTCCGAGTAGGGCCGTAAACCCTATCGGCTGTGTACACTGGTGGGATCGTGAGCCGTCCTTGCAAGTCGTCCGGTCTCGTGGGCGAATAGTGTGGCCACACGTTCGTCGCACTGTGATTGTGAATTGTTGGATTGATGTGAAAAGTGGGGAGATAAATTGTCTGGCCAGACTTGAATATTTTTGTGTTTCTCGTGATAGTTTCCTACTACATAAAACTCGAGATCACTGGTATGGATGACATAACTATTATTAAATGTTTCGGCATGAGCCCATTGAGTACAACTAGTACTCAGCCCTGCATATTATTTTCTTATGTCAGGTTTGAGCGGGATGTTGCGGTGGATGTTGAGCTGGACTTAAGTACTTAGGATGCGTTGTGTTGTCACACATAGGCGTCGTCCTTGACTCTCCTTAAACCGTATATTCCGCTGCTAGACTTGAACTATGACTCAAGACTTAATCTTTCCTTTATGTTTATGTTTTGAACATGTATGGTGGTGATGAGCTTAAACTAGTGTTTACGTGTCTTTTGAAAATTTATTCTTCGATATTTAAGTTAAGTATTTGTTTCAACTTAGGATTCAGTGGTTGTATTTCTTAAGTCCTAATTTTTCCCATTGTCCTTTTAAAAGTATTTTACCTTATGTCTTTTCAAAAAAAAAACATTTTAACTTTAAACTCTTCAACCTAAGTTGTTTTTCTTCCTTTAAATTAATCAAGATGTTCTTTTACATTGTTATCCATGCATGTCGGTCACGATCGCCCGCATTGTGGTACCCTTGTATGGGCGGTCGTGACAGAGTGGGTATCAGAGCCTTGTTCTTTCGCTCTGGTCCGAGAGTCTTCTTTCACTTTAAGTCTAAGTTAGTGAACCCTTATTTGACTAAAAGTGTCACGAAGGCTCAACATCCAAAGCATCACGCTCAACCCATGAAAGTGAGGTATGTTTAAATTGTTGAAAGTATGGAAGATTGATGCATGAAAATGTATGATGATATGATATGACGTTGACAAGTTACGCATGTGAATGAATGATATGCATAAGGATGGGTTGTAATGGAATGATTATATGAGCATGATCGGTATGATAATTTAAGCATGCATTATGTGCGTAAATATGATGTTGTAATAGCATGATTGCGTGGAATACAAGTATGATTGACATGATAATTAAAGACATGTATTGTATATACAAAGGTGATATTGATATGGTATGAATATGTGTGAGCATGAAGTTAGTGATGTTCCTAGATGTGTGTTATGCGCGAAAATACTACAACAATAGCATGCAAAGATATGAAACGTTAAGACAACAACGACAAACTTTCAAACTACGCGACAAACTTAAGAACTTTTTCGAACAAACAATAATACTTTTGGTGTTTTAAAAGAAACTTTCGTCTTCACATAGATGGTGCGAACGAACGAACCGCGCTTAAGAGCAGTCAGTATAGTGCCAGAATGCGACAAGCGATATACAATTACGACCACTATGAGAGAGAGGAAGGCAAAGCCTTGAGAGAGGTTGTTGCCCGTTTTGAGACCCTATGGCGAGATGTCTGCGGGTACCATGTGACGGCCTATGGTGGCATAAGGAGACTAATTGAGTTGATGCCCGACAATTGGGAGCCTTGGAAGGATGACAGCCAGTCGGTTCACGTGGTACGAACCAAGAAACCAGATGATGGCTGGCGACATGAAAGGTTTTCTAAAGGCCTTAACGTGTGCTTTGATTGACTCACGTTCCGAGCGACCATTCGTCGACACAAGAAGGAAAGATGAAACGGTATGGGAAGACAAAGACGTGATCGAGGTTAAACCCACGGCAGAAAGAGAAGTCGTACCACAAGAAAGCATGGTTCCGGGTTTTGAGGATGATTATGTGGAGGATGGCATGGATATCGAAGAAGCCCTCCGCATGGTCGACGAGTATCACGTAGAAGAGGAAGAGGATCCGGAAGAGGAAGAAGACCCGGAAGAGGTTCTTAACACTAGATAGATGAGTGATGTTGTTTCTTTTTTCCTTAAGTTGTTAAGACAATGGAAGTAGTACCTTTTTGTTTTCCGATCGAATGATATGTCTTTCTTTTCCCACGTTATTTATGGAAGTTTCCCTTTTCTCGTGCTTTTAAGTACTTGTGTTTTATCGTATCGTACGCGTGCATGAAAGCGATGATGTTTTATTAACGATGTACTCACAACGGTGCTAACCTGTGTTTTAGATCAACATGCCCCCAAGACGTAGACGTGGTCCGCATGTGGGGAACAATGTGGGGGAACAGACGGAAGGAAGTGTCGGGAATCCGCCCCCGCCACCACCACCACCTCTACCCCAACCAAACAAAAGGGAGTACATCAAAGCCTTTCGGAAATAGAACCCACCCAAGTTCGATGATTGGGAGAGCCCCCGAAGGCAGAGGCATGGGTACGCGACCTTGAGCGTGTCTTTGAGTTTATGGGATGCACGGACAGAGAACGCTTGGCTGCGTGACGTATCAGCTGACTTTTGGTGGGAAACGAAGAAGAGAACTATGGACCCGCGCTCGCCGTGAGGCGCTTACTTGGGAGGAGTTTAAGAAAGAAGTTTACAATAAGTATGTTCCCATGAGTTACCGCGGGCGCGAAGGTAGTGGAGTTCCACACCTTAAAACAAGGAAGTATGACGGTCACGGAGTACGACCGCGCCTTATGTGAGATGACTCGTTATGCGCCAGAATTGGTGATACAGACGAGAAGATGGCCGCGAAGTTCCGTTCTGGCCTTAGGCCAGAGATAAGGTAGCGGTTGGCTAGTCGCAGGGGAATTCCTTATTCCGAGGTATTGGGCTGTGCCTTAGATGTGGAGGAAGCACTGCCCAAGAATGAGAGGACAACAAACCCTACCCCATCTGCACCCCAAGCGAACTTTAGAGACAAGAGGAAATGGGAGGGAAACCGAGCTCCTTTTGACAACAAGAGGCGTTTCTCCACTTTTCGGCAACCACAGA